>NC_134354.1:623274342-623399342 GCF_048569485.1 Anomaloglossus baeobatrachus
GGATCCCTCTCTCTCTCTCTCACCCTCACTCTCGTCACAGGATCCAGTAAATAACACTTGCGTTTGCATGCGTTCAAGTCCAATTCAACAGGATCCGGTAACATGCGTTTTGCGTTTTTTTGCCGAGCGGCAGAAAAACGCTGATGTGAAACCAGCCTGACCCAGAACCTGCCACCAAACTCTACAGCAGAGAGATGACCGTGACATTTGCCTCCTAATGCTTCCTGCCAGTTCTAGGAATAGCCCTGGTTGCCACACTGAGTTAAAGGCCTTTTTGAAGTCCACAAATCGGGCATAGATATTCCCATGTTTTGTGCTGTGGACGTGGTTCTTGATGAAGCTGTGCAGGGTGTAGATATGGTCGGTTGTGCAGTGGTTTGGCATGAAACCTGCTTGGCTTTTACTGAGTATGTTGTGCTGGGCGAGGAAGGTGAGTATCCTCTTGTTTAGGATGCAGTTGAAACGTTTCGCCAATTTTCTGCAGACACATATCCCCTAGTAATTTAATGGGTTGTGCTTGTCCCTGTTTTTGTTAATCAGGGTTATGAGGCCTTGGTTCCAATTTTTGGGGAAGTATCCAGCCCGCAGTACGATATTGTATAGTTTTGCTATCACAGCTTGGATGTTAGGGTATGTGCCGACGATCATGACTCACTGCGTCCTGGACACAGCAGGTCCAGACCTGCGGGTCCGCGAGCTTCCACCGCAGATCAGTGTTTGCTGTGGAAAAAATAAGCACAGTCAACACAGGATTTCTGGAAATACCATCCTCTATGCTTGTACTGTACAATGCAGTGTTTTGGATGCAGCTAAAGCATGCTACATCCAAAACGCTGCAAACACTGATCGTGTGCACGCAGCCTAAGGGGCTGTATTTTAGCATTTCTGCAAGGATCCCACATGGGCTGCTGGCTTTTTTTTTTTTTTTTTTTTACCTTTTATCAATGTGATCTTTTCTGTTATTTCTGGCATTGTGATTGGTATATGCAGGAGGATTTGAAAATCTTTGAATTTTTCCTCCATATCCTTCAGTTTATTCAGAAGCTCTTTTTGTGCCGAGTTCAGGTCTGCTTTTGGGATGTTGCCGCTTTGGGTGTGGAGGTTGTTGCTTTACAGTTGGATCCTAGGTGGTTCCATAATTACCAAAAGCTGTGATCTTGGGCATCTTAGAGTTGGAGATGTGGTTTTGCTTTTTCTTTCTGAGGATGAATTTGTAATTTCGTTGTATGGTGTGGTAGACTTCTCTGAGTTTGGTTGTTTGGGTTTCTGTGTTTTTTACTTGATGCCATTCTTAGAGCTTCCTTATTAATTTACATTCTCTGTCAAACCAGTTGTTGGAATTTGGTTTACTCGGCCTCTTGTTGCTGCACCTTTTCAGGTCGGACATTTCTGATATGGCGTAGAGTATGTTGTTAAGGTCTCTTACCGCTAGATGTATTCCTGGGTTAAGTTCATACACGTTATTATTGAAGTGTTGGAGCTTCTCCCTGATCTCTGGTCTGTTGATGGACATCTTGGACCATTTGAAGGATGGAGGCAAACTAAAGAAGCCGGTCTGTTGAGTAGATTGTGAGGGTGAATTGTTTGTGGATTTGATGCAGAGGAGCAGTTTGTTATGGTATGACGATGTGTTTGTGGGTTCACTATAAAGGTGCATATAATATATATCTAATATATGTGTGTGTGTGTATGTATGTGTGTATATATATATATATATGTCTAATATATAAAGCTGAGTGAATGTATGTGTGTATGTCCGCTAAAAGAATCCGCACCTTCGCATTTACAATCACAAAATTTTGCACAGACGCCTCATGTGACCCAGGGAACGTTGTAGACTATGTTTTGACAGGAAAATTTAACCCCGCGCTTTACAGTTAATCTACCAAAAACCTGCCTCCATTAAAGTCAATTACAGGTTATCAATAGGAGCTGTAATTGTTTGCTATAGGAACAAAATAAATTGTTAGTATAAGAAGCTTCTGTGTGAAGTAATAAGATGTCGAAGGGAAAAGACGGATAGAGAGACAGACAGACCGACATAGGCACAGACAGAGTAAGAGGCAGAAAGGGAAACAGACAGAGCGAGAGAGACAGACAGTCAAAGCGGCAGACAGGCACAGATAGACCGGGAAAGAGAGACCGAGACCGGGAAAGAGAGACCGAGACCGGGAAAGAGAGACCGAGACCGGGAAAGAGAGACCGAGACCGGGAAAGAGAGACCGAGACCAAGAAAGAGAGACCGAGACCAAGAAAGAGAGACCGAGACCGGGAAAGAGAGACCGAGACCGGGAAAGAGAGACCGAGACCGGGAAAGAGAGACCGAGACCGGGAAAGAGAGACCGAGACCGAGAAAGAGAGACCGAGACCGGGAAAGAGAGACCGAGACCGGGAAAGAGAGACCGAGACCGGGAAAGAGAGACCGAGACCGGGAAAGAGAGACCGAGACCGGGAAAGAGAGACCGAGACCGGGAAAGAGAGACCGAGACCGGGAAAGAGAGACCGAGACCGGGAAAGAGAGACCGAGACCGGGAAAGAGAGACCGAGACCGGGAAAGAGAGACCGAGACCGGGAAAGAGAGACCGAGACCGGGAAAGAGAGACCGAGACCGGGAAAGAGAGACCGAGACCGGGAAAGAGAGACCGAGACCGGGAAAGAGAGACCGAGACCGGGAAAGAGAGACCGAGACCGGGAAAGAGAGACCGAGACCGGGAAAGAGAGACCGAGACCGGGAAAGAGACTGGGACAGCCAGAGGCAGAGACACCCACAGACCGGGAGAGAGACACGGGCACTACAGCGTTAGAGAGAATGAGAATATATATATATATATATATATATATATATATATATATATATATATATATATGTATGTATATGTATGTATGTATGTATGTATATATATATATGTATGTGTTTTTCTCTCTCTCTATCTATCTATATGTGTATATATAATTTACACACACATTTTTATTTTCATTTTTTGATTTGTATTCTTACAGTTTTCATATACGGTAAATAAGCTGCAAAAAAAGGGGGTGTAGAAGTATCCCCCAGATCTCCTGCATATAAGGCCGCAGGGTTTTGTTTTTTGTTTTTTTTTCTTTATATGTCAAAAGAATAGAATTGATTCCGTAATACGGAAATAGAAAATGAGCCACAAACAGTAAACCACATAACATGTAGTAGAGATCCCAGAATTGACGGTTTTTAGTCACCTTTTTAGGAAAAAAACAAAACGCAATAAACAATAAAACATTTTAACTTTCCCAAAATGGCACAAATCAAAGAACCAAAAAGGTACAGATCTCAGAAAGCGGAGACGGGAGTCAGGGCTGCCACCAGGAATTTCAGGGCCCCTGACTGGCATAATTTTGGGGCCCCCTTGAGACTCCACCCCAGCTCCGCCTCCACACCTCACACACAAGCCAATAAATGAGGCGTGAAGGGGCCCCCTTCTGTTGTAGAGTCCAGTTTGTCCCCCCCTGGTGGCGGCCATGTGTGACGAGTATATAGATGACTGTAACAAAGCGCAGCATTTGTATTAAATGAGTGAACCTATATAATCCTTATGTAATCCCTGAGCTGAAGCCGCCGTTGTCACATCACTATTACCACATGATGATGGGGAGACACAGGCTGCGCTGGTTACTTTTCACCACTGCAATCCCCGTGGATTTCTGCCATTCTCCAGCCCATTACATGATAACATGGATGATAGTTGAAAAATAAATCATGGCTCTAATATAAAAGTGCAAAACTAAAAATGCCCAGGGCTGAAGCGGTTAACAGCCCTCCTCCAGTGCAGCCTGGCTGTGCCGGCACGGGGGTCCTGCAGGCTGGCAGCGGGGTAGGATGCCACCCTGCACTTTGCCTGCCTGCTGATGGGGCCGGTGGGACAGTGTCTGCGATATCCCTGAGCTGCTCTCAGGGAACTCTCACACGTCTATGCTGTCCCCAGTGATGGGAGTACCACCGGTGCTGCCCCCACCCGCGCTCTGTACTGTCAGCTCCGGGGCGGCGAGTGAGGGGCGGAGCTAACGATAGGGGCGGGGCGGGTGTGGGCAGGGGCGTATGCGGCGGGGCGGGGTGGTCGGCCGTGGTAGTACGGGCAGTAGTAGTAAGAGGGGGCGGTGTCGGTGGAAGATGGCGGCCAGGCGCGCCCCTGTGCCCGGCACCTCCACTCTGTCCCCGGCCGGTAACCGAGGAGTGGGCGTCCTGGCTGACTCGGATTGGTTTGTGTTTCCCCGGCAGGAGTGTGACAAGATGTCCGGGAGCGGCATGATGAGGGATCCTCCAGCCGGGACAACTTCAGGGACTGCAGCCGGAGACGAGTCCTCTGACAGCGAGGGCGAGCACGAAGGACCCCAGAAACTCATCCGCAAAGTGTCCACCTCCGGGCAGATCCGCAGCAAGGTGAGGTGTGTCCGTTATGTGTTCTCCGTGCAGGGCGCACAGCGCGGATATCAGCAGCCTGTCAGTCGTGCTGCCAATGCCGGGACAGCAACAGGTGCCGGACTAGGACCTCCCTGACACCAGGTGCCGGACTAGGACCTCCCTGACACCAGGTGCCGGACTAGGACCTCCCTGACACCAGGTGCCGGACTAGGACCTCCCTGACACCAGGTGCCGGACTAGGAGCTCCCTGACACCAGGTGCCGGACTAGGAGCTCCCTGACACCAGGTGCCGGACTAGGACCTCCCTGACACCAGGTGCCGGACTAGGACCACCCTGACACCAGGTGCCGGACTAGGACCTCCCTGACACCAGGTGCCGGACTAGGACCCCCTGACACCAGGTGCCGGACTAGGACCCCCTGACACCAGGTGCCGGACTAGGACCCCCTGACACCAGGTGCCGGACTAGGACCTCCCTGACACCAGGTGCCGGACTAGGACCTCCCTGACACCAGGTGCCGGACTAGGACCTCCCTGACACCAGGTGCCGGACTAGGACCTCCCTGACACCAGGTGCCGGACTAGGACCTCCCTGACACCAGGTGCCGGACTAGGACCACCCTGACACCAGGTGCCGGACTAGGACCTCCCTGACACCAGGTGCCGGACTAGGACCCCCTGACACCAGGTGCCGGACTAGGACCCCCTGACACCAGGTGCCGGACTAGGACCTCCCTGACACCAGGTGCCGGACTAGGACCTCCCTGACACCAGGTGCCGGACTAGGACGTCCCTGACACCAGGTGCCGGACTAGGACGTCCCTGACACCAGGTGCCGGACTAGGACCTCCCTGACACCAGGTGCCGGACTAGGACCTCCCTGACACCAGGTGCCGGACTAGGACCTCCCTGACACCAGGTGCCGGACTAGGACCTCCCTGACACCAGGTGCCGGACTAGGACCCCCCTGACTAGGACCTCCCTGACACCAGGTGCCGGACTAGGACCTCCCTGACACCAGGTGCCGGACTAGGACCTCCCTGACACCAGGTGCCGGACTAGGACCTCCCTGACACCAGGTGCCGGACTAGGACCTCCCTGACACCAGGTGCCGGACTAGGACCTCCCTGACACCAGGTGCCGGACTAGGACCTCCCTGACACCAGGTGCCGGACTAGGACCCCCCCTGACTAGGACCTCCCTGACACCAGGTGCCGGACTAGGACCTCCCTGACACCAGGTGCCGGACTAGGACCCCCCTGACACCAGGTGCCGGACTAGGACCCCCCTGACACCAGGTGCCGGACTAGGACCCCCCTGACACCAGGTGCCGGACTAGGACCCCCCTGACACCAGGTGCCGGACTAGGACCCCCCTGACACCAGGTGCCGGACTAGGACCCCCCTGACACCAGGTGCCGGACTAGGACCACCCTGACACCAGGTGATGGACTAGGACCACCCTGACACCAGGTGCCGGACTAGGACCCCCCCCCCTGACACCAGGTGATGGACTAGGACCCCCCCCCTGACACCAGGTGATGGACTAGGACCCCCCCCCCCCCCCTGACACCAGGTGCCGGACTAGGACCCCCCCCCCTGACACCAGGTGCCGGACTAGGACCCCCCCCCCTGACACCAGGTGCCGGACTAGGACCCCCCCCCCCCTGACACCAGGTGCCGGACTAGGACCCCCCCCTGACACCAGGTGCCGGACTAGGACCCCCCCCCTGACACCAGGTGATGGACTAGGACCCCCCCCCCTGACACCAGGTGATGGACTAGGACCCCCCCCGACACCAGGTGATGGACTAGGACCCCCCCAGACACCGGGTGCCGGACTAGGACCCCCCCAGACACCGGGTGCCGGACTAGGACCCCCCCAGACACCGGGTGATGGACTAGGACCCCCCCCAGACACCGGGTGATGGACTAGGACCACCCTGTCACCGGGTGATGGACTAGGGTCACCCTGTCACCGGGTGCCGGACTAGGGTCACCCTGTCACCGGGTGCCGGACTAGGGTCACCCTGTCACCGGGTGCCGGACTAGGGTCACCCTGTCACCGGGTGCCGGACTAGGGTCACCCGGTCACCGGGTGCCGGACTAGGGTCACCCGGTCACCGGGTGCCGGACTAGGGTCACCCGGTCACCGGGTGCCGGACTAGGGTCACCCGGTCACCGGGTGCCGGACTAGGGTCACCCGGTCACCGGGTGCCGGACTAGGGTCACCCGGTCACCGGGTGCCGGACTAGGGTCACCCTGTCACCGGGTGCCGGACTAGGGTCACCGGGTGCCGGACTAGGGTCACCCTGACTAGGACCACCCTGGCGCCAGACTAAGACCGTTCCTGGCACCAGACTGACACCCTAGACCACGCTGACATGACGCACCTGACTAGGACCACGCGGATGCCGGACTAACTCCCTGGACCACGCGTCATGTGCTTGACTAAGACCGCCCCTGGCGCCGGGTGCCTGACTAGGACCGCCCCTGGCGCCGGGTGCCTGACTAGGACCGCCTCTCGCGCCGGGTGCCTGACTAGGACCGTCCGTGGCCCTGGGCCGTCCCTGGCGTCAGAATGACACCCTGGACCACGCTGACTTGACGCGCCTGACTAGGACCACGCTGACGGCATGTGCTGGACTGACATCATGCGGTGAACTGACGTCGGGGAACACACTGACACCAGGTTGCGGACTAGGACCATGCTGAAATCATGCGCCCAACTAGGATCACGCTAACATTTCATTCTTTGCACTGACACTGTCATTAATATGTTTAAACACTTTGCTTGGGAGTTCTCTGGAGCTGGACCTGCAGTGTGTTCTTTTTGCCTTTAAGTTTACATACACGATCATAAAAAACACAGTGCCTTGTGAAAGTATTCAGTCCCCTTGAATTATTGAACCTTTTCCCACATTTCAGGCTTCAAACATAAAGATAAAAATGTTAATGTTATGGTGAAGAATCAACAACAAGTGGGACACAATTGTGAAGGTGAACGAAATTTATTGCTTATTTTAAACTTTTGTAATTAAGAATAAACTGAAAATTGGGGCGTGCAATATTATTCATCCCCTTTACTTTCAGTGCAGCAAACTCACTCCAGAAGTTCATTGAGGATCTCTGAATGATCCAATGTTGTCCTGAATGACTGATGATGATAAATATAAGCCACCTGTGTGTTATCAAGTCTCCGTATAAATGCACCTGCTCTGTGATAGTCTCAGTGTTATGTTTAAAGCACAGAGAGCATCATGAAGACCAAGGAACACAACAGGCAGGTCCGTGATACTGTTGTGGAGAAATTTATAGCCGGATTTGGTTACAAAAATATTTCCAAGACTTTAACCATCCCAAGGAGCACTGTGCAAGCGATCATATTGAAATGGAAAGAGTATCATACCACTGCAAATCTACCAAGACCCAGCCGTCCATCCAAACTTTCGTCTCAAACAAGGAGAAGACTGATCAGAGATGCAGCCAAGAGGCCCATGATCACTCTTGATGAACTGCAGAGATCTACAGCTGAGGTGGGAGAGTCTGTCCATAGGACAACAATCAGTCGTACACTGCTTAAATCTGGCCTTTATGGAAGAGTGGCAAGGACAAAGCCATTTCTCAAAGATGTTCATTAAAAGTATCGTTTAAAGTTTATCTCAAGCCACCTGGGAGACACCAAACATGTGGAAGAAGGTGCTCTGGTCAGATGAAACCAAAATCGAACTATTTGGGCACAATGCCAAACGATATGTTTGGCGTAAAAGCAACACAGCTCATTACCATGAACACACCATCCCCACTGTCAAACGTGGTGGCAGCATCATGGTTTGGGCCTTCTTTTCTTCAGCAGGGACAGGAAAGATGGTTAAAATTGATGGGAAGATGGATGGAGCCAAATACAGAACCATTCTTGAAGAAAACCTGTTGGAGTCTGCAAAAGACCTGAGACTGGGACGGAGATTTGTCTTCCAACAAGACAATGATCCCAAACATAAAGCAAAATCTACAATGGAATGGTTCACAAATAAACGTATCCAGGTGTTAGAATGGCCAAGTCACAGTCCAGACCTGAATCCAATCGAGAATCTGTGGAAAGAGCTGAAAACTGCTGTTCACAAACTCTCTCCATCCAACCTCACTCAGCTCAAGCTGTTTACAAAGGAAAGAATGGGCAAGAATTTCAGTCTCTCGATGTGCAAAACTGACAGACACATACCCCAAGCGACTTGCAGCTGTAATCACAGCAAAAGGTGGCGCTATAAAGTATTAACTTAAAGGGGACGAATAATATTGCACTCCCCAATTTTTAGTTATTTATTTTTTATACAAGTTTAAGATAAGCAATAAATTTCGTTCAACTTCACAATTGTGTCCCACTTGTTGTTGATTCTTCACCATAACATTAAAATTTGTATCTTTATGTTTGAAGCCTGAAATGTGGGAAAAGGTTGAAAAATTCAAGGGGGACGAATACATTTGCAAAACACTGTATGCCTTTTTTTTCTCACTATCTGACATGAAATCAGAATAAACCTTTCCCTTTTTAGGTCAATTTGGAACCAGAATTATTTATATTTGCCAAATGCCAGAATAATGAGAGCGAGAGAATGTTTTAAGGCACTTTCATTACTTTCTGCAAAGACAAAAGTTTACATACACTAATAGTACTATGCCGTTAAACAATATGAGACAGCCCATATGATGAGATCAGGTCTTTGGAAGGTGCTTCGTTCATCTGTACAAACAATTATATGCAAGTACAAACAAGATGCGAATGTCCAGCCATCATACCGCTCAGAAAGGAGATGGGTTCTGTGTACCAGAGATGAATGTGCTTTGGTCAGACTTGTGCATATCAACCCAAGAGAAAAATTAAAAGACCTTGTGAAGATGCTGGCGGAAGCTGGTAAGATTGTCATTATACACAGTGACACGATTACTGTATCAGCATGGGCTGTAAGGCCACTCTGCCAGAAAGAAGCCATTACTCACAAAAAACATAAAAAGCTAGATTAATGTTTAAATGCACACAAGAAAAAAGATCTTATTTTTTGGACATGTCCTGCGGTCTGACAAAACTAAAATTGACCTGTTTGGCCATTATGACCATCGTTACGTTTGGAGGAAAAATGGAGAAGCTTTGAAGCTTAAGAACAACATCCCAACTGTGAAACACTGAGGTGGCCGTATCATGATGTGGGGTTCTTTTGTTGCAGGAGGGACTGGTGCACTTCACAAAATAGATGGCATCATGAGGAAAGAAGATTATGTGGTAATACTGAAGCAACATCTCAAGACATCAGCCAGGAACTTAAAGCTTGGGCAGAAATGGGTCTTTCAAATGGACAATGACCCGAAGCATACTGCCAAACCGGTTACAAAGTGGCTTAAGGATAACAAAGTCAATGTTTTGGAGTGGCCATCACAAAACCCTGATCTTAATACTTTAGAAAATTTATGGGCAAAGCTAAAAAAGGCCGGTGCGAGCAAGGCGACCTGCAAACATGGCTCAGATGCACCACTTCTATTAGGAGGAATGGGCCCAAATTCCTACCAACTATTGTGAGAAGCTTGTGGAAGGAAAGTCATACAGTTTAAAGTGCACCAATCACCAGGATTTTCGTATATAACCTAAAGCCAGTGCTATACTGGCACTATCAGGCTGAGTCTCTACATACCATTAGCGGTCACCTCGGATGTTTAGGCTTTGAAACCCAAGAAAGTAAAGTTTATAAAATTGGCAGCTGCTTAAGTGACAGAAGCTGAGGATCAGATAATATCTGAGGGGTTTATTCATAGTTATCCCCTCCCCCTGTTACAATTAGCATAAGTATTATGCAATCGATGTAACATTTCACTTCCAGGACCTGTGTGAGGTCATACCCATGTGACCAGAAGGGGCAGGGCCTTAGCCAATAGGAAAATGTTGCTTCCTGGTGTCAGCTTTGTAGGCTGAGGGCCCGCCCCTTCAGGTCACATGAGTATGACCTCACCACAGGTCCTGGAAGGGAAAAGTTATATATGGTAGATTGTATAATGCTTATGCAAATTCTAACAGGGGGAGGGGATAAGTATGAATACCCCACCCAGGTATTATCTTATCCTCAGCTGCTGTCACTCAAGAAGCTGATGACTTAATAAACTTTACTTTCTTGGATTTCAAAGCCTAAACACCCGAGCTGCCCACTACAGGTATGTATAGAATCAGCCTGATAGTGCCAGTATAGCACTGGCTGTAGGTTTATATACGAAAATAATGGTGATTGGTGCACTTTCAACTGTATGACAGTTTGTATATACGCTATACATATTAGCGTATATACGAAAATCCTGGGGATTGGTTCCCTTTCAGGTCAATGGTATCAAATTCTTATGAAATGTATGTACTTTGCAGAAAGTAATAAAAATTAACTTAAACAGTCTCTCTCTCGATCGAAAAAAGTTTATTCTGATGTCTTGTCAGATAGTGAGAAAAACATGCAGATGTGTCTGTATAGAGAGTGGAGGGAAACCTCTGGTTTCAACTGTATATAATGGTGTCCGGACCTTACCGCTCATTATTGCTGGCTGTCCATATGCGGGTGTGCTAGCAGCACTAGTTTGATTCACCCCCTTTTTTAATGCTTATTGTTGAGCTGTACAGGTGTATGGCTTGTGTTGAGCCTACAGCAATCCTGAATTGTGTGTTTTTATAGGCACGTGCGGGTAAGGCTGCTTTCACACATCCGGTTTTTGCCGTGCGGCACAATACGGCGCTCTGCAGAAAAAACGCAAACGTTTTTTTCCCGCATAGACTTGCATTAGCGCCGTATTGTGCCGCATGGCCTTGCGTTGTGTCCATTTTTGCCGGATGCGGCATATTTAGCCCATGCAGCGGCCTGATGGAACGTTGCCTGGCACGTTTTTTTGGTGCAGCGAAAAAAACGCATCGCACCGCATCAGGCGCGATACGGCACGATTCACAATGCAAGCCTATGGACGCCGGATGCGTTTTTTTGCACTGCGCATGCTCAGTATCAAGCCGCATCCATCAAAAAACGGACGGGCCGCATGGAAAAACTTATGCAACGGATCCGTTTTTTCGCCGCATCCGTTGCATAGGTTTTTTCGCCGGATTGTGCCGCTCAGCACAAACCGGATGTGTGAAAGCCGCCTAAGACTGGCATGTAAGGTGGCATTCTCTTGTGTGCTGCGTTCATGAACCTCCATTGTGAATGTCTTCAGTAGTCGTGGTTACATAATGTGAGTGATGCTTTCCACGCTCCTGAGAAGTGGCTTGTTCCCTGCTCTGTGATACCCTGAGCGGATTACACATGCGGTGACGGCTGGCAGCAGGGCTGGATGCCCTCTTAAGCTCGGCACAGCATCCAGGGTTACATGAATTAACATAAGCTCGGGTGGCAGTGTTGATCCAGGAGCAAATCCAATTCACAGCTGGACGATAACATTTGTTTTTCATCTTGTTGTACACCGTTTGCCATTGTTTTTTTTGATAATGTTGAAGAGGAGTCTGTCAGCCCAAACTGCAGCACGAACTAAGCACGTAGGGGATTAGGCTCCAGTCACACATCCATGTGAGATGTCCGAGCGCTGTCTGGTTTTGTTATTGGGCCGCACTCTGACCGTCACACATCTGGGAGAATCATGGATCTGAGAATGAGACCTGTGAGATCAGAGCTTGATCCGGGAAAATTTGTTTTGTTGAAACCATGAAATAGCTGCTGTCACCCTCTTTATATGTTTTTATATAGTGTGCACTGTAGCAGGCTGCAGCTATGTCTATCAGTCATGCAGTTATTTTTTTTTCTCGCACCCATAGACTTGCAGTGGCGAGTCTCGTCCGATTTACGCATCCACGCATGTCATCAGTTTTTTTCTCATCCCTACTACAGGTGAGAAAAAAAGGAAATAAATCACAGATCTGCTCTGCCTCATCGAATAACATTGGTCCAAGTGTAAGGCCCTGTGTGCACTAAAAAAAGGATTTTTTTCAAGAATTTTTTTGAGTCTGAAAGATTGCAAGTACGCTAATCAAAAAACGCATGCGTTTTTTATGTGTTTTTTCCGAAGTTTGGTCCCTGCGTTTTTTACCATTATCTATGGCTAAAAGCACAGGTACCTGCAGAAAATAAGTGACATGCTCATTCTTTTTCACAAGAAATTCTGCAGAAAGAATGTTCTTGAGAAAAAAACGCAGTGTGCGCACAGCTATATTTTTTTCCATAGGTTTTGCTGGGGAATGTCTGCAGAAAGGTTACAACCATTTTCTGAAGAAATTTCTGCAGCAAAAACGCAAAAAAAACCATGGGTAAAAAACTCTGTGCACAGGGCCTAGTACCTTCTTTTTTTTTCCCTCCTTACTGCACTCGTCCAATTTATATGCTCATGTGAGTGAGGCCTCATCGTTCAGGTTGCTGCGTCTGCAGAGACTAAAGTCTACTCAGACATGCTATTTGTGTCACCCTGTGCTCGTTGGATGTGGCCAAGAGGCTGATTGTACCATTCTGTCCACTGCGTGCTCCATCACCCTCGCTGGTTATTGACAGTAGAGGGTTGCCTGGACCGAACACTGTCTTGTGATGTCACTCACCAGTGAGGGAGGCAGGGGCATGCACAACAGAGCACTGAGACTCTTGGTCACATCAAGGGTGCACTGAGCACCCTCATTAGCATATTTAATGGAACTTTACTTTCTACAGAAATGAGGCAGTGATTAGAACACTTAGAGGTTGTTCACTACTTAAACATTGATGACCTATCCTTAGGATACGTCATCAATGTTTGATAGCCTAGAGTCCAACTACTGGCACCCCTGCCGGCAGAAGGTGACTGGAAATGCTCAGTTCTAGAGCTGCTCTGTCTTCTGATAGTGGTTGCGTCCAGATACTGTACATCCGCCTCCCATTCTAAGCAATAGGAGGTGGATGTGCAGCACCTGGCTGCTGCCGATATCAGAAGACGGAGCGGCCCCAAAACTGAGCATTTCCGGCTGTCTGCTGCCGCCAACTGATCAGCGGGGTTGCGGTGTGTCGGACCCGACATTGCTGACCTCCTAAAGGGCACTTTACACACTGCGATATCGCTATCGATATCGCTAGCGAGCGTACCCACCCCTGTCGGTTGTGCGTCACGGGCAAATTGCTGCCCGTGGCGCACAACATCGCTAACACCCGTCACACATACTTACCTGCCTAGCGACGTCGATGTGGCTGGCGATCCTCCTCCTTTCTAAGGGGGCGGTTCATGCGGCATCACAGCAGCGTCACTAAGCGGCCGCCCAAGAGAAGCGGAGGGGCGGAGATGAGCGGTCGTAACATCCCGCCCACCTCCTGACTTCCTCATTGCCGGCGGCTGCAGGTAGGGTGATGTTCCTCGTTCCTGCGGTGTCACACATAACGATGTGTGCTGCCACAGGAACGACGAACAACATCGTACCTGCAACAGCAACAATAATTGGGATTAGAACGATGCGTCAACGATAAACGATAAGGTAAGTAATTTTGATCGTTAACGGTCGTTCGTGCGTTTCACACGCAACGACGTCGCTAATGAGGCCGGATGTGCGTCACAAATTCTGTGACCCCCAACGACATCGCGTTAGCGACGTCGTTGCGTGTAAAGCGGTCTTAAGGCTAGGCCATCAATGTAAAAGTAGTGGGTAACCTCTTTACAGTGTTATTTTTTTTATAGAGGCCATATCCATTACAAGGCTGTGTGCTTAGTCTATACTGTCTTTTGAGTGAAAACTCTTTACAGAGGACCAGCCACCAGGTGAAAAGTATCAATTTTTTGCTCTTGTTACTCCTCAAATGTTTTTTTAACAAGGGGGTGTGACTCACAGGAGGATCCTCGGGGGCGTGTGTATAGGTTACTCCATATTATTCTACAGAAAGCACCTCCCTTTTGTAGGGACCATAACGATCACTAAATGGAAAAGCCCAAATCTCTGGAACCGTATGACTGGTTATAAGTGAGCCAAAAAGAAGTCATTATAAGGGAAGTTGTGGAAATACAATAAAAGCAAAAACTGAGCGCTTTTGCGCTAGTGACAGGTCCTTTTTAAAGGGGAGCTCTCTCCTCTCCTCACATGTCTCTCAGCAAATACCTGCACGCTACATGGACTAACAAATCTGCAGCCTCTTTCTTAGGCGGGCTTTGCACGTTGCGACATCGCAAGCTGATGCTGCGATGTCGAATGCGATAGTCCCCGCCCCCGTCGCAGCAGCGATATCTTGTGATTCCTGGCGTAGCGAACATTATCGCTACGCCAGCTTCACATGCACTCGCCTGTCCTGCGACGTCGCTCTGGCCGGCGACCCGCCTCCTTCCTAAGGGGGCGGGTCATACAACGTCAGAGCGACGTCACTCGGCAGGAGGCCAATCAAAGCGGAGGGGCGGAGATGAGCAGGATGTAAACATCCCGCCCACCTCCTTCCTTCCGCATAGCCGGTGGAGGCAGGTAAGGAGATGTTCCTCGCTCCTGCGGCTTCATACACAGCGATGTGTGCTGCCACAGGAACGAGGAACTACATTGTACCTGTCTCGGCAGCGTAATTTTGAAAAAGTCGGAGCCTGCACCGATGATGCGATAACGACGCTTTTGCGCTCGTTAATCGTATCATCTAGGATTTACACACTACGATGTTGAAAGTGATGCCGGATGTGCGTCACTTTCGATTTGACCCCACCGACATCGCACGTGCGATGTTGTAACGTGCAAAGCCGCCCTTAGACCTGTATTGTTGTCGTTTTGTTGTTCCTCCTGGATATGTATGAATATAGTGATAATTGACTGTTTCCATGTTAAAAGGCGGTGTGCCAAACTGTCCAATCAGTGTTGACAGTGCAAGTGACACCTCCCCAGATGGTAACACCCAGTTGTCAGTTTATTCATATATAGTCAGGAGTAATAGTACAAGAGAGTTCTGTGCAGAGAAGCCCCAGAATTTGGTATTTGCGAAGAATACAAGTGTGTAGTAAAACCGACGTAATGAAGAGTAATGACCGATATTCATGTGTTAGAATGGCCGTCAAAGACCATACCTATATCCCATTGTGAACAGCAATGTACAAGTTTTGCCACAGATTCACAGACGCGCTCCAGTAGAGAATGGAGAGCCTTGCAGAAGAGGATCACTGTATATGTACAGTCAGGGCCAGAAATATTTGGACAGTGACACAAGTTTTGTTATTTTAGCTGTTTACAAAAACATGTTCAGAAATACAATTATATATATAATATGGGCTGAAAGTGCACACTCCCAGCTGCAATATGAGAGTGTTCACATCCAAATCGGAGAAAGGGTTTAGGAATCATAGCTCTGTAATGCATAGCCTCCTCTTTTTCAAGGGACCAAAAGTAATTGGACAAGGGACTCTAAGGGCTGCAATTAACTCTGAAGGCGTCTCCCTCGTTAACCTGTAATCAATGAAGTAGTTAAAAGGTCTGGGGTTGATTACAGGTGTGTGGTTTTGCATTTGGAAGCTGTTGCTGTGACCAGACAACATGCGGTCTAAGGAACTCTCAATTGAGGTGAAGCAGAACATCCTGAGGCTGAAAAAAAAGAAAAAAAATCCATCAGAGAGATAGCAGACATGCTTGGAGTAGCAAAATCAACAGTCGGGTACATTCTGAGAAAAAAGGAATTGACTGGTGAGCTTGGGAACTCAAAAAGGCATGGGCGTCCACGGATGACAACAGTGGTGGATGATCGCCGCATACTTTCTTTGGTGAAGAAGAACCCGTTCACAACATCAACTGAAGTCCAGAACACTCTCAGTGAAGTAGGTGTATCTGTCTCTAAGTCAAGAGTAAAGAGAAGACTCCATGAAAGTAAATACAAAGGGTTCACATCTAGATGCAAACCATTCATCAATTCCAAAAATAGACAGGCCAGAATTAAATTTGCTGAAAAACACCTCATGAAGCCAGCTCAGTTCTGGAAAAGTATTCTATGGACAGATGAGACAAAGATCAACCTGTACCAGAATGATGGGAAGAAAAAGTTTGGAGAAGAAAGGGAACGGCACATGATCCAAGGCACACCACACCCTCTGTAAAACATGGTGGAGGCAACGTGATGGCATGGGCATGCATGGCTTTCAATGGCACTGGGTCACTTGTGTTTATTGATGACATAACAGCAGGCAAGAGTAGCCGGATGAATTCTGATGTGTACCGGGATATACTTTCAGCCCAGATTCAGCCAAATGCCGCAAAGTTGATCGGACGGCGCTTCATAGTACAGATGGACAATGACCCCAAGCATACAGCCAAAGCTACCCAGGAGTTCATGAGTGCAAAAAAGTGGAACATTCTGCAATGGCCAAGTCAATCACCAGATCTTAACCCAATTGAGCATGCATTTCACTTGCTCAAATCCAGACCTAAGACGGAAAGACCCACAAACAAGCAAGACCTGAAGGCTGCGGCTGTAAAGGCCTGGCAAAGCATTAAGAAGGAGGAAACCCAGCGTTTGGTTTATTTGTCCAATTACTTTTGACCTCCTAAAATGTGGAGTGTTTGTAAAGAAATGTGTACAATTCCTACAATTTCTATCAGATATTTTTGTTCAAACCTTCAAATTAAACATTACAATCTGCACTTGAATTCTGTTGTAGAGGTTTCATTTCAAATCCAATGTGGTGGCATGCAGAGCCCAACTCGCGAAAATTGTCACTGTCCAAATATTTCTGGACCTAACTGTATACAGTCCGCTGTATAGGGCATCGGGTCAGTTGTGACCGTGCCATGCCAGGAGTTTGACAGGTAGATTGCTCCTTCTGTCAGTCCATCGGCTCAACCACAGCACATATATAGAGAGCCAGTGCTTTGTATTGCATCAGTGATGTCTAACAATGGACTCTGCCTCTGCCATAACCCTCAGCCTATTGGATTCCGCCGGGGGCAGGGTGTGACAGGCTGGCTGTCAATCACTTATTTGGTACAGTGTAATGTCAATGTGTCACCTCTTAGAATAGAAAATGTTTTTAACTGATCAAAAAAGTGTCTAGTCCATGCCTCTGCAGGGATTGAGCGTTAGGCAATGTCCGCATGTTGCGTTTTTTTCTTGCGTTTTGGTCGCGTATTAAACTGCACTGTGTCATTGACATAATGCATGTGTTTTGCTTCCGCACTGAAGTCTATGAGAAATCAAAATTTCCATACGCACGTTGCTTTTCTTTAGGCAGCGTTTTGTTTGAGAAATATTTGTCAAAATCTTTGCCTAAAAAAAGCAGCATTTCCACCCATTGACTTCTCAATCTCAAAACGCACTGTCCAAAACGCAAGGAAAACACATACGTTTTTACCGCGTTTTTTGTCAAACGCAGTGTTTACATTTGTCAAAAGTGTGCAGTTAGTTGTGAAGACAGAATGCAGCGTGCGGACATAGCCTTAATGTTATGGCTGAATTGATGTCCCTATATGCTATACCTACACTTCTCAGTATGTTTATGTACTGTGCCTTATAGAAGGAAAAATTGTTTTGTTAAAACCATGAAATAGCTGCTGTCACCCTCTTTATATGTTTTTACATAGTGTGCACTGTAGCAGGCTGCAGCTATGTTTATCAGTAGACCCATCAATCATGCAGCCAGAATGGTTATGTCTAAGCGGCATATTTTGGGTCTTCCTTGTTTCTGCAAACTTATTTCCCTGGTTCATTATTATTATTATTATTATAGTGCCATTTATTCCATGGCGCTTTACTGAAAGAGGGTATACGTACAACAATCATTAACAGTACATAACAGACTGGTACAGGAGGAGAGAGGACCCTGCCCGCGAGGGCTCACAGTCTACAGGGGATGGGTGATGGTTTATTCATGGTTCATGAATGGTTTCTTCATGGTTTAATATACAGGCTTTCTGGTTGAGTAGTGACGTGCGAGCATTGCCCACCACTGCTCGATACTTGATTGAGCATTTGGGTGCTCAGGTATGCTCGTTACTCCATCAAGTATCGCGGGTGTTTGAGGCCACGCATGTTTTGCAGCTTGTGGACAGCCAATCAATATGCAGGGATTGCCTGCCATATAACATAATGCTGCTGCAACCTAAAACCAAAAGTTCTTTTCAAAACTATATACTATCCTTTATGCTAGTAAAACCTCTGTTACCTGCATTAGTGTAGGGATAGGTGGTGGGGGAGTGATAATTTTGGATTAGAGCCGGCAATATAGGCAGGGTTTATTGCCTTACAGTCCTTCTATACTTATAGCCTATATGTGCCCACGGGACTCTGTAACCGCGGACGTTGTCGCGGAAAACCTGCAGATTTATCTGGATTTTCTAGATAAATCCGCAGGTTTTAGCAAGCACAAACACTCCCCATGTTATCCTATGGTACATGGGGAGTGCTGTGTCCATGCTGCGGTATGTGCGGCTGCGGAACATGCTGTGGATTTCCCGCAGCCGCACATAACTGCATGTCAATTATTCCTGCGGAAATACGTGCGGAAATCCCGGCCCTCCACTATGGAGATAGAGGCCGAGACTTCCGCAGGTAAGTCGCACAAATGTCCGCAGGTTTACCTGCGGCCGTACCTGCGTATATATCCGCGGGTACAGAGTCCCGTGGGCACATAGCCATACTCCTGCTGCAACCTAAAAACAAAAGTCCTTTTCAGGGCTACATTCTGTCTCTTATTCTAGTAAAACCACTGTTATCTACATTCCCGTGTAGGGAAGGCTGGTGGAGGAGGGATAGTTTTGGATTAGGCTAGTTTCACACTTGCGTTAAACGGCATCCGTTGCTATTCCTCATAGACTTCTATTAGCTATGGATAGCAATGGATGGCCTTGCGTTGCATCTGTCAGCCGACGCTGCGTTGCATCCGCCTGGCAGATGGAACGCTGCATGTAGCATTTTTTTGCGCTTGGCGGAGCGTCAAAAAAACGCAACCGGCAGGATTCCGTCGGCGTTCGTTGTTTTTATAATGGATGCCTATGGTGGCGGATTCCGTTAGAATCCATCATTTGATGGATTCCGTTAACGCAACCTTCTTTACACAACAGCGCATGCCCAGATGTGTAAAGTCAAGAAAAAAACCCTATAATGGATTGCGTCATTTTGTACGATCCGTTGCATCCGTTGTGCCACTATATGCAACGCATCCGTTGCATCCGTCACACAAAGCAAGGCAACGGATGCCGTTCAACGCAAGTGTGAAACTAGCCTTAGAGACATATAGGCAGGGACTCTGATACACCCAGGACATAAAGGAGGGCCTAATACACATTCTGTTAAGCTTGTCAGGTAGTGGGTAGACTCATAAAGCTTATCCACTAAATACAAGGGCTGAAACAAATTAGGAGAAACTGAAATACACCAAGGAAACCTCCCCCCCCACACATTTTTATATATGTAGGAGAATTGTAGAGGTGGGCATCAAACATATCCTGAAAAATGTATGAGGGAGGGCATCATAAACACTCTGAAAAAATTAAGAATGAGGGCTGCCAGATGACCCTCCTAAATATTTGGAGCAAGAGCCGCATAAAGACCTTGTTGATATTGCGACCCCGGTGTCCCTGCACTGCCCCGCGTCTCCTTTCTGGCAGAGACAGACACTGTTCCTGTCCCATTTGAGTGCTCCTTTCACCCATTTCAGTATTTTTCCTGACCCCGCCCTCTTGGGGGGAATAAGGGGGCGTGTTGGGGGTGAAAGGTCTTCCAGAAAGATGCTTGACTTTCCCATTGACTTCCATTATCCTCGTTACTCCAGTCGAGCCCATCCGAGTGTCCAACCTGCTTGATTCAAGTAGCGAGCACCTGAGCATAGCGCTCGCTCATCACTAATGTTAATTCAGTTGTACATAGGTCTATACGTTTTCTGGCGTTTATCATTGCCGTGTGTGCAGGCGATGCGTGCCGTCATCACTGGTGACCAATGCTGGGCACCTTGTGTGGTGAGCTGAGCTCATGTATACAAGGCTGTACCTGTAACCGACCACACTTCTACATAAAACCTACACTATGTATGCATTTGCTAAAAAAAAAAAAATGTTGCTGGTGTACAAGAACAAAATCAAGAGTGCAAAAAAAAATAAATCAAAATTCTATCTATGCAGACTTTTTAATGTGCTTTTGTTTAAACAGAATAAAAATACTGAACCCCCCCCCCCCCAACGAAAACGCTGTAAAACGCTTTCCAACTGCTGTCAATTATGGGATATCACTTGGATATGCCACAACTACTGACCAGTGGGTTCTGAATTCTGAGACCCCATGAGATCTAGAACAATAGGCCATCAGCAATAGTGAATTATAGAGGCCCCTATATTATCTGTACACCTCTATGCTCCATGTGTGCGAAGAAAGAACTGCTCTTCCATGTCTTGAAAATTATAATTAAATTAAATATAAATTATAATTAATTAAAATTATATTAAAAATGTAGCACAAGGGCCTAGTTTTTTGTTGTGAGGATGAAATCATTTCTTTTTTGTGTCGACCACCTGATATGGAAGGTATCGATAATACACATGTTCCAAGGATGCACATCCTCTGCAATGAGGAATAAAGGAAGTACAAAGAATAAAGCGGCACACACACTTCCTGAAGGTTTGGTCACTTCTCTACCCCACCCCTCCTCCGCCTTTATGTTTCACTGCACGGTGGTGAGCTAAAGGTTTACTCCTCACTGCCAGCGTCCATCGCTCTGTGTCACACATCGGAAGCCACACTCACACTGTTGTATCTTACACCAGTGTATATTCACCTGAAATAAAAGCCAAAAATATAATCAGGTTTTTTTTGAAGAAAAAAAAAAATAATAAGAAATTAATACATTCAATCATGCATGAAACTCCAATAAAATTTCTTGGTGATTTACAAAAAAGGTCAGAAATTTCCCATAACAAAGCTAATAATGTGTCATGTAGTGATGTTTTTGATCCCAGATTGCACACTGTAAGTCACTTTTCTGAAATAGCGATCAATGTTCTGTTCAGGTCATCAGCGATTTATTTCTTATTGTAACGGGGGGGGGTTACAGATGGAGAACAGCGTCCCACTCTAGGCCGGGCTCACGTTGTGGATCTGGCTGCAGATTTTGCCCTAATCCATTAGGCTATGTGCCCACGTGTGTGCGCTCTGCACCGCAGCGTTTTGTCACTGCATGTCCGCTTCAGAGCGCAGCTGAAAAGCTCCGTTCTGAAACTTTGGTGACTGCAGAATTCATGCGCTCTGAATGCTGCCTCTCCCTATAGACAGAATGGAGACAGCATGCAAAGCGCACAAAAGAAGTGACATGTTGCTTTTTAGAACGCAGCGATTTGGCAGCATACAACGTGGGCATGGATTAGGCACAATCTCCATAGATTGTGCTGGGGACGCAGGACGCATGCAGTTACGCTGCAGTGCAGAACGCAGCATAACTGCATGCAAATACGCAACGTGGCCACACAGCCTTACAATGCATAGAGATCTGCAAGAATGAGCAGAAGAATCGGCACGGCAAAATTTTCACTGTGCTCAGATTCAGATTTTTATTTTTTTCTTTCCTGAAACATGAATTAATTAAAAATTGCCTTTTATTTACAGTAAATTGCTGCATATTTTCGGTGCAAATTTCACACCAAATCCTGACTGTGTGAACGTCACCTTTTAAATAGCCCTGTGATTTCAAAGAATTGGAAGACATAGACTGAGGCCTTGTGCACACGCGGCATTTTTTAACGCGTTTTGCGCTCACTTTTTATCCCAAAACTGCATGCATTTCCTTCCCCAGCAAAGTCTATGAGATTTCAGTTCTTCCGTACGCACGTTGCAGCTTTTTTTTTTTTTGCCTGTGTCTTTGTGGCGACCACAAAGATGCAGCATGTCAATTCTTTCAGCGTATTTGAGCCGTTCCAGTCAATAGAGTTGACTTAAAAAACGCACTGGGCAAAAATGTGGTAAAAAACAGTTAAGCTATGTGCGCACGTGTGCGCTCTGCACCGCACACAAAAGGTCCGCTTCAGAGCGCAGCTGAAAAGCTCCGTTCTGAAGTGCCTGGTGACTGCAGAATTTGTGCGCTCTGCATGCTGCCTCTCCCTATAGACAGCCTGTAGAGCGCACGAAAGAAGTGACATGTCACTTCTTAGAACGCACGCTTCGGGCAGCAGCCGAATTGCTGCGCTCTAATACGCCACGTGCGCACGTCTCATGCACAATCTTCATAGATTGTGCTGGGGACGCAGGACGCATGCAGCTACGCTGCGGTGCAGAGCGCAGCGTAACTGCATGCGATACGCACACGTGCGCACAGAGCCTAAAATATGGCAAACAAAAGCATGCCGAGGGTTTTTTTTTTTTTTGGGCCCAAAAACGCACATCTTTGTGGTCACTACAAAGATGCAGCATGTGCACATAGCCTAATTGTGCCGTATTTGTTCCCACAATTTGATGTGTAGCCCTGGCCCTATACTGGACCATGGGGTAGTTTCAGGTTATACGTTGAAGTTAACTTTGTTGACTCCAGAACTGTCAAATATTTCAAGATTACAGGGGCATCCAGTTTTGGAAAACCCATGTTCTACCGTTTGCAGTTTGTTTATTAAAAGAGACAATCTGTGCTTTACTCACCCTCCCCAGGTCCACTGCTGAGTCCCGTCCATACTATTGGGTTCTGGAAAGTATAGTGCGCGAGATGCTCACTGGTATCAGGCAGTCCTGCACGCAGTGACGGTCTCCGGGAGCAGCGGCGGAGGCTTGGTGATGGATCCGGGGAGGGTGAATGAAGCACAGCTTCTTTGCATTTGAAAATAACAAACTGCAATCGGGGAGAGGGGTTTCCCAAAAGCAGAAAACACATTTGCTTATTAGCTTGTAACTGGACTAACCAGATTTATCTCATTCTTGGTGAAAAGGTTTTCAACAATTATGCTAAATCTATTTCTGAGGCATCATGTTACCGCAGGAACAGGTCATAAAAGGGAAGTTTTACTAAAAACCGGTATTTTCCGGGTAGAGTCTTACCTGTAATCAAGATGCCTGATGTCACCGTGGTCTTTTGTATGTGACAACAGATCCTTGTAGCCTTGTGTGCTCCGCCATTGTCCCCTGACCGCTTCCTGCAGATTATATCGGGGTAGTGCCATAGTCTTCTGCGTGTCCCAAACAGTGGTAAGGTTTGGAAACTACCTGAAAAATGTTACTACTTCATAGAACATGTATAATCTCACACAAATCCTGTGCCTAAAGACGCCAGTGACCCTAGCTAGCCACCAGCCCTCTCCTCCATCCCACTAGATATTCTTAGGCTATGTGCCCACGTGGCTTTTTTTTTTCTCTGCGTTTTTTTCCCTTTTTTTTTTTTAATCAATAAAAGCAAGGAAGAAGCATCCCAGCCAAGTCTATGAGAATCCCCACTTGCTGTGATCATGCTGCTTCTTTTTTCTTGCAGATTTTGTTGCTGTCAATTGTTTCATTGTCTATTTCCTGTGTTTCTATAATCCCCTGCAATGCTTATCACTACAGGGGATTATAGCGCAGCACTTTGCCTCACACACCTTGCATGCAGCACGGTGTGCGAGGCTCTCTGTAAGGCCCCTTTCACACACACATGTCTCCGGTACGTGCTAGGTCCGTGCCCGCATGTACCGGAGACACGGGCACACGTATACCCATTAAAATCAATGGGTTTATGTGCACGCACGTGTGCAGCCATTGACCCGTGCCTCCGTGTGGAGCAGATGCATGTCTGTTTTTCTCCGGCAGCACGGGTGTCACATGGCCCGCACCCGTACCACATGGATGTAGTGTGGATGTGGTCCCGTGTGACACGCGCCGGAGAAACTCATGTGTCAGAGGAAAAAAAAAAACCCTTTACTCACCTTCTCCTGCCCTCCTGTCTCTGCCGCTGCTGCCACTTGCTGCCGACTGCCACTCATTATGCTCATTTAATATTCACTCCACTGCGGCCGGCAGCAGCAGCAGCAGGGAGTCGGCAGGGCTGGAGACCGAAGTTCAGCACCACGGACAGCGATGCCAGGGACAGGTGAGCAGAAAGTTCCGTTCTCCGTGTGTTATCAAGGATAACACACGGAGAACACACGTAGCCTATAAACACGGCACACGGAGGGGAAAACGCACCTTTGACACGTCCGTGATTTTCACGGACGTGTGAAGGGGGCCTAACCCAGTAACCCGGGATCATCATGGTGATGAACCAGGGTTACTATGGCAGCGATCGGATCCCTATGATAGCATTACAGGGACCTGATCGCCAGGGAGAGGTAAGAGATTCCTCTCCCTAACTCCTGAATTCTGCGATCACATTGATCGCAGCGTTCAGGGGTTAAACTGCCGGTAGCGGCATGGGCACTGCTTCGGGCAGGGAGAGCCGGGTGCTGCCTGTAATATCAGCTGGAGACCATATGAAAAAATGTGCAAACGCATTAGAAAATGCGTGGGTTTTTTTTTCTGCGAAAATATGCTTTCCTTTCTCGCCTTTTCATTGGGGGACACAGACATTGGGTTATTTGGTGTCTCCAGGGGAGGCTTGACACTAGATTTGCAAAAGTGTTAGCTCCTTTTCCCACAGCATATACCCCAGCTAGGCAGGAAACTAGCTCAGTTTCTTTCTAGTGTCAGCAGGGAGGCTGACATGTCTGGACTGAGCTCCACCAGAGGTGCCTCAGCCCAGCTTATTTTTACTTTTTATTTTGTTTTTCTTTTCTTATGCATTCTATTTTTGATAGGGGCAATGCCACCCCCGTTCCCCCCATGTACGGGCAGAGGAAACCTGACGTGCAAAAGCCGTCAGTCTTCCCTCGCGCCCAAGTGGTCGGGTCTGCGTACCCCTCCAGGCTCCCTGGAAGCACCTCACAGAGATAGCTCCAGAGGGCGAAGCAGAACCGAGTACCTGCTAGCCTTGAGCCGAAGATGCGTCCCCGAGATCCCCGCATCCCAGGACCGACGCGTCTTCAGGGCAGGTAGGGAGACGACGAGTCAGTCCCCTGCATTCAGACCGCCGCCTGAGATGGCGCCGGTGGGGCGATGTAGGCCGTGATCCTGGGGAAGCATCATTAATTTAGCTCCCGGCGTCAGCCTACATGTTTAGCAACGCCCCCTCCACTGCTCCAGAAGCCGCTCCCTCTAGTGGGCCGTCTCTCTCCCCTCCATGCTGCCAGAGAACACTGGACGCCATTACATGTGGGGAGCAGACATGGGTGAGATCGCCTCCTTGGCTCTGCAACTTTGCAGCACTATATACCGCTCTGTTCAGTGGTATATCGCTGTCTTCCTAACGGTGTGTGCCTGCTGGCTGGCGGTGTATATCAGCTTTTAGCGGTATATACTGACTGTGCCTGCAGGTATATACTGACTGTTTGGCAGTGTATGCCGCTTTACTATAGTATATACCAGCTCTCTATAGCAGTCCCTTTCTAATACTGCTAGTAGCTCCTCACCCACAGTAGTGTAATACTGCTAATGGCTCACAGTATAATTATAAGTTTGTTGCTGACATGCGTAAAAACCGCAAGGGTGATAAAGCTTCCCAGGCATCCTCTATGGACCTGTAATATGCTTGCACCTCCTGTGGCAGCTCGTTTCCCAATGGGCGAAGCTATCCACTCTGCCGAGGCTGCGATGCCCCTACTACAATGTCACAACAGGCATTGCCGGACCAGGGGGTCGTGCAATCTGTGGGTTCGGCCCCGGCCGCCATTCAGGCAGCACCCCCGTCTGAGGCTATCCCTGCATGGGCTCTTCTGATGTCTAAAAGGTTAGATGACCTGGCCGCTCAGATATCTCAGCCTTCCACAGGCTCCCACAGCCTCCCCCCGGCTCAGCTCCCTAAGGGGAGCCCGCCTTCGTCTGGTATATCATTCCCAGTACGTAAAAAGGCTGTCTCCAAAAGGCGCCATTGCGTCCGCTCCGCCTCATCTGACTCACACGATGGTCAGTCTGACTCAGACTACGTTACCTTTAGTAGTCACGATTCCCGAGACTCTGACTCTGATTCAGATGTCCCTTCTGAGTCTAGGCATATGGAAGACACTCTGATAGCGGCTGTCAATCACTCTGTCGATTTCTGATCAGCCCTCGGACAATCAAGCGAGCCAAGAAGCCACCTAAGTCCTTTGCCCCTGATCCGATTTTTCATCAAATCGTATCTAAACTGTGGGATCACCCTGATAGGAGGTTTAATAAAATATCCTCCTCTTCATTCGCTTATCCCTTTCCCCCGGAAATGGTTAAGCCCTGGTTGGTACCCCCCGTGGTGGATCCGCCAGTATCCAGACTGGCTAAACACACGGTTATGTCTGTTTCAGACAACGCATCTCTTAAGGATTCGTCTGACCGCGCAGTTGATGCTGCGCTCAAATCTATTTTTCAGGCTTCGGGCTCCTCTCTACGCCCCCTGTTTGCCATAACATGGGTGGCTAGAGCTATGAGCGTGTGGAGTAGGAACTTGCGCAAGTTGCTCCGCCCTTGCAATATTCCTCCAGAGACTCTTGAGATTCTTGATTTGTTCTCTCTCGCCTCTAATTATATTCTTCTCGGCTCTCTAGATGCAGCCAGCTGGTCGGCCCTAACGGCAGCCAATGCTGTCTTCGCCCGCGGGGTTCTGTGGCTAAAAATCTGGAATGCGGACAATGTCTCCAAAAAGTCCCTGTCCACAGTCTATTTGGTGAATCCCTGGACAAGCTCATATCTGAGGCGACGGGTGGTAAAAGTACCATTCTACCACAAAAGCGGCCTGTAGCCAGAAATCTCAAAAAATCTTCCTGGCGCAGGCGGTCCTTTCGACCGGCCTCCCAAAAGCCATCGGCCCAAGGACCGTCCCAACGCTCAGATCAAGGATCCGGTCCCTCAAGGGGCTCTTCTTGGCGTTCCCACTACAAGCAGTCCAAATCCAAGGGACCTCGATCTGTACAGGCCCCCTCAGCATGACGCCAGGTATCCCGCAGATCCGACTCCTGTGGGAGGACGGCTTCTGCTTTTCCGTGATATCTGGCTAGAACACACTCACGATGCCTGGGTTCGAGAAATCGTCACCTTGGGTTACAAGATCGATTTCCATTCCCTGCCTGCCACCAGGTTTCTGCGTTCTCGTCTCCCAAAGTCCAAGACACAAAACCAGGCCTTACTTCAGGCCATAGCTTCTTTACAAAAGGCAAACGTTATCATTCCAGTGCCCCTGGAACAGCGCGGCAAAGGTTTCTATTCAAACCTTTTTGTCGTTCCCAAAAAACATGGCTCTGTCCGCCCTATCTTGGACCTCAAACGGCTAAACAAATTCGTACGCATTCGTACTTAACGAATGGAATCTCTGAGAGCAGTGCTAGCCGCCATGGAACCTGGAGAATTCCTAGCTTCCATAGACGTTCAAGATGCCTATTTACACATTCCCATATGTGTCTCTCATCAACGGTTCCTTCGCTTTGCCGTAGGACACCGTCATTTCTAATTCAGGGCCCTTCCCTTTGGACTAGCTACTGCACCTCGGGTCTTCACAAAGGTCATGGCGGCCGTCATGTCCATTTTACACCCCAGAGGCATCCTGGTCGTTCCCTACTTGGACGAGCTTCTGGTCAAAGGGAGCTCTCCTCACGTTTGCTCAGAAAGCGTGCAGATTTGCCTAGACACCCTGTCAAGGCTAGGGTGGCTTGTCAATTTCAACAAGTCATCCCTCATTCCCCATCAGCGCATCACCTTCCTAGGTATGCTGATAGACACGGCTCAGTCCCAGATTTTCCTTCCAGAGGACAAGAGGGCTTCCCTGATTCGGGCTGCGCAATCCCTCCTCTCTCGCCGTCGCACATCCCTTCGGAATGGAATGAGAGTGTTAGGCAAAATGGTGGCGGTCATGGAAGCCGTGTCCTTTGCCCAATTCCATCTGCGCCCTCTACAGCTGGATCTTCTATCCTCCTGGGACAAGAATACAGCTTCCCTGGACCGGTCAGTCCGCCTGTCTCTGTCTGCGCTCAGCTCCCTCGTCTGGTGGACTCAAGTCTCATCCCTATCTCAAGGGAAGTCCTTCCGCCCGGTCCACTGGCAGGTTGTCACGACGGATGCCAGCCTGATAGGCTGGGGGGCGGTGTTTCTCCACCACACTGTTCAGGGACGCTGGTCTCCTTCCGAGCGCTCTCTGCACATCAGCTGTCCATATCCCAGGGGTAGACAACTGGGCCGCAGACTTTCTCAGCAGGCAAGGTCTAGCAGCGGGAGAATGGTCCCTCCACGACGAAGTGTTCCATCAGATCACTCTTCGTTGGGGGCTCCCGGATGTGGACCTCATGGCGTCTCGAATGAATGCCAAAATACGTCCCTTCATATCGCGGTCGAGAGACCCGCTAGTGTTAGGCTCCGACGCTCTAGTCTTTCCATGGTCGCAGTTCCGCCTACCCTACATCTTCCCTCCGTTTCCTCTCATTCCGAGAGTAATCAAGAAAATCAAAGCGGAGGGAATTCCGGTGATCCTTGTGGCCCCGGACTGGCCCAGGAGGGCCTGGTACCCAGAGCTCCTCCAACTTCTCAGCGACACTCCCTGGCGTCTTCCCGACCGCCCGGATCTTCTGTCGCAAGGGCCAATATTCCACCAGAATACGGCACAGCTGCATTTGACGGCGTGGCGCTTGAATCCCTGATTCTAGCCAGATCGGGGTTTTCTCCCAGTGTAGTTCATACTATGCTTAATGCTCGGAAGCCTTCCTCCGCCAGCATTTACCACAGGACCTGGAAGACCTATCTTGCCTGGTGTGACCGTCATGGTCGGTCACCCCTGACCTTTTCAATCCCTAACGTTCTTGCTTTCTGCAAGACGGTCTGGACTCTGGTCTTGCTCTCAGTACCCTTAAAGGACAAGTTTCTGCCTTGTCGATTTTTTTTTTTTTTTTTTTTTTTTTTTTTTTTTTTTTTTTTTTTCCAGGCTTCTCGCCTCAGGTCTGTACCTTCCTTCAAGGGGTAGCACATTTGGTCCCTCCTTATCTCCACCCCTTGGATCCCTGGGATCTGAATCTGGTTCTGGGAGTTCTTCAACTTCCTCCCTTCGAACCTCTGAGAGAAATCTCTCTTCAAAGACTATCTTGGAAAGTTGCCTTTTTAGTCACTATCACCTCTATCAGGCGAGTGTCCGAACTGGCAGCTCTTTCCTGTCGTTCACCTTACTTGATATTCCATCATGATAAGGTGGTTCTTCGGCTTTCCCTGCCTTCCTTCCGAAGGTCGTATCCTCTTTCCACCTGAACGAGGACATTGTGTTGCCGTCTTTCTGCCCGGCCCCGGTCCACTCCTTTTGAGAAAGCCCTTCACACTCTCGATCTTGTCAAGGCTCTGCGGATCTACATCTCCAGAACAGCGCCGTTGCGCAAGTCCGATGCCCTTTTCGTCCTCTCAGAAGGACACAAAAAGGGCGACCGGGCTTCCAAATCCACGATTTCTCGATGGATCAGGACTGCCATCTGTGAAACTTACAAAGCACGAGGTGTCGTTTCCCCCCCCCAATCTGTGCAGGCCCACTCTACACGAGCAGTGGGTGCCTCCTGGGCTATCCGCCATCAGACTTCGACGACCCAACTTTGCAAGGCCGCTACCTGGTCCAGTGTGCACACGTTTACATAATTCTACAGAGTGCATTCGCAAGCCTCCGCGGATGCTGCTCTTGGAAGACAAGTCCTTCAGGCAGCAGTGGCCCATTTATAAGTGGCCACTGCTCGATTTGTTGACAGTGTTTGATATATGTTCACTGCAGTTGCAGTCATTCGTCAGATCTTAGTCTGATGTTATACACTGTTAATAGTTCAGTTCCCACCCAGGGACTGCTTTGGGACGTCCCGCTGTCTGTGTCCCCCAATGAAAAGGCTAGAAAGAAAATGACATTTTTGTGTACTCACCGTAAAATGTCTTTCCTGGAGCCTTTCATTGGGGGACACAGCTCCCGCCCTTGTGGTTTTGGTTGTCCTTCTCCTACTGCTTTTACACCAAACTGAGCTAGTTTCCTGCCTAGCTGGGGTATATGCTGTGGGAGGAGGAGCTAACACTTTTGCAAATCTAGTGTCAAGCCTCCCCTGGAGACACCATATAACCCAATGTCTGTGTCCCCCAATGAAAGGCTCCAAGGAAGAAATTTTACGGTGAGTACACAAAAATGTCATTTTTATGTGCAGAAAAGAAGCACATAAAAAAGCAACGTGGGCACATAGCCTTATACTGCCCAAACATTCGGCCCAGCGTTCAGCAGGTGGCTTATCCCCCGAGAGGCGGCTTATCTCTCCGGAGAGCGTAAGCAACTGGACGGCTAAATTCAGGCTGCCCAATTAATATGTCAAGGGAGGGTCATTAAACCTCCACACACATGTGATGATCCTGCCCCTGCTGCCAGTTCGGTGGGCTCAGCTGAACCCTCTCGGGATTCTTCACATCAGTGCTTCAGTAGCTGTGTGTTGGGTCAGACTGGTAAGGAGATGCCCATCTCTTATGGCACAGTATGCCCCCTGATACCCTGCAGCAGCACAGTCTGTCTGCCTTGGCACTTATTTCCTGGCAGTAAACTATCATTGATCCCTCCATCCGGGAAAACAGGACAGGAATAGGAAGTTCCAAGTTACGGTACCTTCTCCGTGATCCCACCTTACCTCTTCTGCTGTAAACAGGATGTTAAGGGCTGTGCAGGACTAAACGTTTCTCTGAGAGCAAGGAATGTGCCAAAATAAAATCTTTTAAATCATCCACTTCTGTGGCCCCAGGTAATTTGTTTACATTGCTACTGCCGGCTGCTCTGGCTGTACATGCAGGTGACCGCTGCACTCAGTCATCGGTCGCAGCAGTGATGCTTGTATGTTCACCAGAAGACCACTGCAGCCAGTGATTGGCTGCAGTATTGCTGTATAACACATGACTGCTGGCAACCTCTGGTGGTGGGGGATTGAAAAAGGAGGTGAATAGAATTTTTGTTAGGCTACGTTCACCCGATTGATTTTCAGTCATTGGGCTACCATGGCAAGGCACCAGTGCTATTCAATAATGAACGATATGTGAATGAATAATAACGTTATTCCTCCTGGCAGCCTTGTTCTTCGCGGTTTCAGTCGCCGCTCAGTGCTTAGTGTTCGGCAGCTGTAACCGCGCTTCCAGCAGTGACTGTCAGCCGACTGTACTGATGCTCAACTTGTCTCCTCCGAATTCCCTATAGGTGTTTGATTGGGTTCAGTTCAGGAGACCTATTTGGCCACTGAATTACTTTTTGTTCTTCATAAGAAATACAGCAATGGTCTCTGTGAAATGGATCATTGTGCCTTTTGGTATACATGCACTTTTCCAACATGACAAAGTGATTGGAACTCCAGGTATTGATCTGGATTCAGCAACTCGGGAAATAAAAAATAAAGGAAAAATAAAGAAAATAAGAATAAAGCAAGCCCGTTATACTTACTGGGTCTCCTGCATGACTGTAACTGCTTCCGGGGCACTCATTATTGCTCATCCATATGCACTGCTTTCCTTGTCCACCGCCAGTTCCTGCGTCTGTGATTGGTTGCAGTCAGACAGTGCCCCCACCCTGTGTAACAGTGTATCTGACGTCAACCAATGAGAGATCCTCTGTGGGTCTATATCGTGGTGTAAAAATAAATGTTAAACGTCACCGAAAAATTGGGTGAAGATGTACGTGTGTTGAGGTTCATTGGAATTGATAAAGTTTTGAGACCCAAAAGAGGAGGGGATTGGGATAGACTCATCCTGCAAAGAGAGACAAGGTGGATTTTTAAACTAGAAACTCTCTCCCCCAAGGGTCTAAATGAGCAATTACTTTTCAACAGCTTTATTTAGCCTTTTGTGGACGGTGTATCCCTGTTGTCTATATTATCCTCATACCCCTTCAGTGTCCACCAAATGGGACTTTGGGATGAATTTTGATTCTGCCCACTCTAGATTACCATTTTGGTTGTGGCTTAATATTATATCTTAGAGTCACATATTGTTATTTACACGTGTGTACCGTCATATATTGTGCGGTTCAAGAACTAATGTGGAATAGAATAACACTGTGTGGACCAAATTAGACCCTAGGGGTTTGACTTGTTCTTAAAGGGAACCTGTCATCAGAAATTTCGCCCAAAAGCTAAAAGCTTCCCCCTCTGCAGCTCCTGGGCTGCATTCTAGGAAGGTCCCTGTTATTATTGTGCCCCATGTGAGACCAAAATAAAGCCTTTATAAAGTTCTACCTTTTTGTATGCAGCTTCTGTAAATCCGTCCCGGGGGCGGGCTCTCTGCCGTCCGTTATTCTGCCTCCTGGTCCTGTATGCCGCCCCCATCGCTCCTTTCCATATCTGATGCACCGCCCACTGCTCCAGCCATCCCCGCGCATGCCCAGTGCCAGTCTCACAGGACTGAGCAGTTTGACCGCTGGTGACATGTGCGCAGACAAGTGATTATGGACGGGACTGTGACTGTTATCAGCAAGTACCCGGCCATAATCTCTTGAGCGCGCAAACCTCTCCAGCGGTCAGACACACTGTGCTCAGGGTAGTGCTAGACTGTATGGGCTGCTTCCAGGGATGACGTCCCTTTGTCATGTGATAGTATTTTGAACACGCCCCTATCACATGACAAAGGGACGTCATCCCTGAAAGCAGCCCATACAGTCTAGCACTACCCTGAGCACAGTGTGTCTGACCGCTGGAGAGGTTTGCGCGCTCAAGAGATTATGGCCGGGTACTTGCTGATAACAGTCACAGTCCCGTCCATAATCACTTGTCTGCGCACATGTCACCAGCGGTCAAACTGCTCAGTCCTGTGAGACTGGCACTGGGCATGCGCGGGGATGGCTGGAGCAGTGGGCGGTGCATCAGATATGGAAAGGAGCGATGGGGGCGGCATACAGGACCAGGAGGCAGAATAACGGACGGCAGAGAGCCCGCCCCCGTGACGAATTTACAGAAGCTGCATACAAAAAGGTAGAACTTTATAAAGGCTTTATTTTGGTCTCACATGGGGCACAATAATAACAGGGACCTTCCTAGAATGCAGCCCAGGAGCTGCAGAGGGGGAATCTTTTAGCTTTTGGGCGAAATTTCTGATGACAGGTTCCCTTTAAGACTTGTGTGGTTGACGTGCTTGTTCATCTGATTGAGTCTCCTAAAGGGATCCATCTTATTAGTCCGATGTCATGTGTTGGGACCGGATAAATGGTGCTATGTCAGACACATGTTGGTGGTGTTATGCCTTTTGGAGCTCAATCTGTGGGAGGAGTCTTGCCAGTCGGGAGTTTATTCCGTTATGTATAGGACTCAGTTACTGAGTCATATTATCTATATCAAATGCAAACCCTCCCCACTTGAATATGCCAGGAGGGGAGTGACTTTCCTCTTCCCACCTCTGGCACACCCCTGTCACTCTTTATTTTCATCCATACATATGGTTTGATGGATTGATGACAATATATCGAGTGACACCGGCGTGTGTCTTTGGTCACTGTTACATTTTCCCTTATTTGGGCTATATAAACCAAGACCCGGAGGACTGGAGGATGTGCTTGCTCCATCTGGAGCGTGCGTCTCCGATCTCTGATACATTTTCCCTTACTTGTGCTATCTAAACTGAGACCTGGGGGACTGAAATATGTGCTCCGTTGAAATAAAGGTTCCCCCTTATTTCCGGTGTGCGCGTGACAGTTTCCTCTATACCCATGATTGGCACGCATGGTAGGAAGTGATGCGCGCTGCAGCTCTGACGCGCAGTTCCGGTCACATGGTTCTAGGTGACGGGAAGTCCCTTTTCTCCAGTGCCGGTACGTGCAGGATGTGTTTCCCCTCTTCGGGTGATTAATGTGACTGGCCGGAGGTGACGCGGGGGGATTTCCTGATGTGCACCTCCCATTACGGTTTAGACCTTTTATAGGTGAAACGCAGTCCGGAAGGAGTGGGATTTAGTGGCACATTTACTGAGGTGTTGATTTGATTTGCACTTCCGGGTATCATGGGCGTTACCTCTGTGGAACGCACGCGACATTATCCAGGAAATATAACCACACATGCTGAACTAAACCCACATGGCAGGATCCACATAATCCTTACTAAATAAACATCAGGTGAGCTGTACCTCCTGATTGGAGCAATTATATGACTCGTATGTTTAAATGACCCCAGTTTTGGCCACGCCAGAATCTCTGACACTATGGTTTTGTGAGGGCTGGCAACAAGGACCTGACTGACAATTATTGTGTCCCCTGAGGTGTCTTAATGACGAAACGCGTCGGGATGTCATCAGGGTCAGCGTAGGGGTCCAGCTTGAGACCTTAGATGTGGTCCGTCCTTGTTAGGACGGAAGTCCGGGGCAGCAGTTATTTCTTATTTTTTGAACCCAAAGAGTAGTAGGGTTAGTATATGGTGGACGACTCTACTGACTGGGATGGAGAGACTGCATGACCTCATATGAAAAGGGACTGGGTGAGACCATTCCTATTTTAATACCTGGAAAATCTTTTGTGTATTAATGTCTATTTATGACTGACCACTGTCAGGAATATGAGTGCACATTGATTTGTTTTTTAGGTATTCATTATTTCTTTTGTTGTGTTTTTTTGCCAATTGGACCACTGTCCTTTGCTCACAGCAATATCACTTTTTGGTTTGTTTGTTTAGTTTTTTTCCCCTGTGTTTATTATCTCTTGTGGCCATCACCAGATAGGACCCCTGATGGGAATGTCCTTTATTAAGGTCCAGTCACACTAAGCAACTTACCAGCGATCCCAACAACGATAGGGATCGCTGGTAAGTTGCTAGGAGGTTGCTGGTGAGCTGTCACACTGCGACGCTCCAGCGATCCCACCAGCAACCTGACCTGGCAGGGATCGCTGGAGCGTGGCTACACGAGTTGCTGGTGAGCTCACCAGCAACCAGTGACCAGCCCCCAGTCTCCTAGTTACAGCACACATCAGGTTAATTAACCCGATGTGTGCTGCAGCTAAATGTGCACAGAGCAGGGAGCAGCGCACACTGAGCGCTGGCTCCTTGCTCTCCTAGTTACAGCACACATCGGGTTAATTGCCTGATGTGTGCTGCAGCTATCTGTGCACAGAGCAGGAGCCGGCAGCACAGGCAGTGAGAGCGGAGGAGGCTGGTATCAAAGGTAAATATCGGGTAACCAAGGACAGGGCTTCTTGGTTACCCGATGTTTACATTAGTTACCAGCCTCAGCAGAAGCTGGCTCCCTGCTCACTGCACATTAGTTGTTGCTGTCTCGCTGTCACACACAGCGATCTGTGCTTCACAGCGGGACAGCAACAACTAAAAAATGTCCCAGGACATTCAGCAACAACCAACGACCTCACAGCAGGGGCCAGGTTGTTGCTGGATGTCACACACAGCAACATCGCTAGCAACGTCACAAAAGTTGTTCGTTACCAGCGATGTTGCTAGCGATGTTGCTTAGTGTGACGGGGCCTTTAGGCTGACTCAAGTGGCCATGGTGTATTCACCGTAGGTGGTGATGGCTTTATGAGCTTGACTTATTTGCACCAGAGTAATTAAGGTTGCTCTTTTTAGCTCTATATCAATAAAGGTGTATATTTTAATGCTTTTTTGCATAAAAATAAATGTTAAAAATATAAAGCACAGATAAAGCATACAGTTAGAGGCTGCAGCCCCCAGTTACTGGATAATTAATATACTAGTCCCACAGCTCGATGGCGGCCACCTTAACGCGCGTTTCGGTGGAGCCTTTGTCAGAGCCTTCATTCCTTAACTGCGATGAATTTGCATGCAGAGTTTCCTCAAACCTTCAAATTAGAAGATGCACTTGTTTAGGTGTAAACGTCTGTGCTTGGCCTGGATGTCTCTGTGAGATGAATGCAGTTCCACCTGCATACAATTTTTGTATCACGTTTCCTACAGTATTCTGACATAAGTAAAGCTTTGCTGATCTGCCTTCACCTTGCTTGTGTAAAGAAATAATTTTATTTCAAAGCTCTTGTGACATTTCTCTTCCATGTGGTGCCATTGCTGACAGCATGAAATGGGAAAGGAATTTCTTTGATAAGTATCAGCCGTTTATAGTCAACTGTCTACTGGACACCTGTTCAATGAATAATTAGACTTGTGTGGGGTTTTGTTTTGCTCAAAAGACTTTGGCTGGAAGTGTACTTATTTTTGCAACATGGTCTTGAACGAACGTGTTAAGAAAATTACCTTTTTGGGTGTGCAGCATAGTAAATCTTGTGTGTGTGTATGTGATATGTTGGATGGGTTTTGCTATCTTTTCCGAACCCTGTCCGCTTCCCAGCCCCTGTAGATATTAGACTGTCTGGGCTGCATTTCGAACACGTTCTTATCACGTGACAGAACCGATCATACCTGGAAGGAGCCCAGACCGTTTAACATTGTGAAGTCCAGGCAGCAGATAGGGGCGGGAATAGATAGCAAAACTTGACCCACATATTCTTTTTCTGTTGCACCTGCCAATCAAATGACAGTGCATTGCTGGAACTTGCACATAATTCTGAAATAAAACCTCCAATCTCAGAACCAAGGGCATGCTTACATTCAGCATCCTAGCGGCAGTATAGCACTGGCTTTTCTTTATATATAAAAATCCTGATGTTCGGTTCTCTTTAAAGAGAATCTGTACATCTTTAGGAGACCGCAAGCATATCACTTTCTTCTCTCTAGCTTAATAATAATATAATATCTATTCATTTATATAGTGCTGTTAATTCCACAACATTGGCAACACTGTCCCCATTGGGGCTCACAATCTAAAGTCCCTATGAGTATGTTTTTGGAGTGTGGGAGGAAACCGGAGTACCTGGAGGAAACCCACGCATACACAGGGAGAACATACAGACTCCTTGCAGATGGTGTCCTTGGTGGGATTTGAGCCCAGGACCCCAGCGCTGCAGGACTGCCGTGCTAACCACTGAGCCACCGTGCCGCTTCTCTTTGGTATAGCTGTGTAGCTAAAAAGATGTTATAATTGCTCCCTGTTTTACTAGGCTATGTGGTTAGTTTGAGGTGTACATGTAGGCTGGCACACTTCCTTTTAAAGGGGCTATTTTACCAGTTTGAACATGTGAAACAGGCCACATCATGGAATAGTGACTGCAGAGTTGAAATAAATGCCTTTACTTCTTAATTCCCATCTCCGTTGTGGAAATATTAGCTTGTAAAGCTTAAGATATAATTTATGATAAACCCATCAGGGTGTTATTAGAGATTCTTCTCTTTGGCATTTACTTTTACCCTGCCTAATATTGCAGAATAAAATGTAGGAGGTGTTAAGGAGAGGGAAAAACACCCCCCCAGAAAAAAATTACCGTACAGCAGGCTTTCTCCTGAAAGATATGTAGTGATGGAACATAATGCTCCATGCCATCACTATATATCTTTCAGGAGAAAGCCTGTTTTCTCAGCCTTGATCTCTACACCTACGGTGTAAATTAGTGCAGAGCAGTGTGTGATTACAAACACCTCCAGCTTTCATATGGTGGCAGTCAGTGTGGGGGCAGGCGGAGCTGAGCTGAATGTGATTACACACACCTCTGCATCTCTCATCTTACAGCTCTGACAACTCAGCTGTATCCCCCTCCTCTCACATTGACTGCCCTGAGATGAAAAATCTGCTCAATACTATACATTAGTTAATGAGCTAATTAAGGAGAGCAAGGCTGTCTATCATTACGTGTCTCAGGAGAAAGCAAATTCATCTTACCTTCTCTGTGAAGGGGGGGATGTTCGTTTCCTGCACTTCTTGCTGATGATTGGTCAATGTCATTCAGGGTTAAAAAAAAGTCCTTAAACTTTGCAAACTATTATCTCCATAATAGGGGGGAGAAATCTAAAAAAAATAAACTACATTTTAATCTGCTCTACAGCCATTATTCCATGATGTGGGCAGTTTAATATGTTCAAACTGGTAAATGGTCCTCCTTAACGCACCACTCCCGCTTTTTGTTTTTTAGCGCATAAGGGGTGCTTTTAAATCTAAATCCACTGCCCCTACTTTCATACTCACCCTACAGCGATTTGATCTTTTTTTGGCACCCCTCCGGTTCGCGACACCATCTTGTACCCGTATCTTTTGACTGGTCGTAAGTTACTTCACAAGCACTCTATGAGAGCCAGAACGAGGCTCTCATAGACTTGGATAGAGTTGTGACCTTCGGTGCGCCCTGTGAAACACTGGAGCTGCCAGCTGGCCAGGAATCAAAGGAGGCCGACCAGAACGGTGACGATAACAGAAGAAGATGGCGGCAGGTGAGTATAAGAACGTGTGCAACGGGCTTACATTTAAAGAGCGAAATAAAAAAACAAAAAAACCCCCACTGGGGTGGTGTCTTTAGATACCGCAACACTACTATAAGGTATATATAGGATCCAGTGCACCCCCATGTTTGACTAAATGTTTGTTTCACTGACCTGGGAGCCAGTTTATCCAGCTTATCCATACATTATCAGGGACTTTCTGATAAAAGGGGAGATGGGACCAAAGCTGTTCCATTGGACAAGCAAGTGCATTGGTCCATTTGATACAGTACACAATAAGGCTGGAAATGGCTTCTGTACTCGGTCTACTTTATTTTAGTAATTCCATTGGTCGCCATTGTTTTAATGATGTCTTCAATTGTTAATGTCCTTCTGTTACTTCTATATCCTATTCTCTGCATATCCTAAAATACAAGCCACCGCCTTGTAACATGTAGCCACGAAACTGATATTTAGATAAAGATCACGGAGCACAGATCGCGTTTCGTGTAGTTGGTACTGGAAGAAAACCTGAGCAAGCGACGTCCTTCACTTTAGTTACAAGTTGTATCGTTTTCGTGGAATGAATAAGTCTTCTACGTAATGTACTCGCACTTCATTACATAGCTGCCAATGTATTATTTAAAGAAGTTTTATTTTTAGGCAGACGTTCCTGGTCATGGGTGGTGTATGTTTGCTATTGTAGCGTGAGTGGATATATGAAACCACTAGTAAAGCAGAGCACAGCGGCCAAACAACATCTTTACTTTGTAGCTTTGTAAGGATCAGATAACCCTTTAAAACACTGTACATAAATAGCAGTTTTTATAGTTTTTTCCTGCCTGAAAAATGCAAGCTATGTTTAAAAAAAATAAAAACTCAATGGAGATGATGCATATTATTATTATTATTATTATTATTATTATTATTATTATTATTTTTTTTTTTGTTTTGTTTTGTTTTACGTTTTTTAATGCATGGTTATTTGGTTCTCAAAGGAGAAAACCTACAGTAAAAAAACCCCACTGAATTGATATGCCCAAAAAAAGCACCATAAGTTACACATGCAAGAAAAAGATGAATCACGTGAGTCTGATTTGATAAATCTGCGTTTTTTTTTTTTTCATAAAACAAGCATCAAAAACATTAAGTGTGAACAAGGCTTGAACAGGCTTTCCCTGGTTTTAACTGTTTTTAACTTTTTGTATTAACAGTGTTAAAAACAATGCAATGAATTTAATGAAATAATTAAAAAAGAAAAAACAAAAAACAAAACGACGTGGGTTTCGCCCAATTTTTATGTCCAGCCAGGTACAACTAGGCAGCTGTGGATTGTAATCCACAGCGCAGGGTGGCCCAAGCTTTCTGACCCCCCGCTGCGAATTGCAGTCCACAGTCGCCCCAGAAAATGGCGCTTTCATAGAAGCGCCATCTTCTGGCGGTGCTGAGTGGCACGCTGGGAAATAAGGGGTTAATACCAGCTTTGTTTTACCAGGTGGTATAAAGCCCGAGATTCTTAATGTCAGGCCAAGTTTGACCCAGCCATTGAGAATTTACAATAAAGGGTTAAAAAAGACATCACACAGAGAAAAAATACAGTGGAACCTTGGTTAACGAGAACAATCCGTTCTGGGACTGTGCTTGTTAACCAAGTTACTCGTTCAGCAAAGCAAGATTTCCCATAGGAAATCATTGCAATGCAGACAATTCGTTCCACAACTTGTTAAATGTCCCATCCTGGTCCCCTATTCTATCATTCCACACAAGCACAAATACACACAAACAGGCATAAACACATATTATGCTCACCTTACCTTCCGTTCCATCGCCGGTCTCCTGGATCTTGTAGTTCGCCAGTACAGGCTGTGTATCAGGTAACCATCGCAACGAGGGAGGAACTTCCTCCGCCAAAGCGCTGATGTCAAAAGCAAGAGCCGCTTGCCTCTGATTGGCCAGCGTGCTGCCTTTGAGTAGTGGCCGACAGCGGAAGTTCCTCCCTCGTCGCAATGGTTACCCGATTCACATCCTGTAGCGGCGAACTACAGGAACCATGAGGCCGGCGATGGAACGGAAAATAAGGGGAGCATAATATGTGTGTGTTTGTGCGTGTGTTTGTATGGACTGCAAGAGCGGGATAGAGGTCGGTGGATGTACGGAACCGGAAGTGTGTGCGGTGAGTGTTTTGCTCGTACGGCAAAGCTTGCTCGTAAACCGAGTTACAAATTTACAGCAAGCTTTGCTCGTTAAGCAAAACACTCGCTAACTGAGTTACTCGTTAAGCGGGTTCCACTGTACTTTATTAGAAATAAATACACAGATTCACTTAGGGACTCCATCTTTATCATTCCCTCTCACTCCTCCACGATCCTGGTCTTCTGTCTGAGAGCGAGAGAGATTTCTGTACTGACCATGCCAGGCTGCTTTCTGGGCATGCTCAGTACAGAAAACCGGATCCTGTCTATCAGGATCCGGCGACTTCCAGTACAGCAGGATCCGGCACCCATTGAAATACATTGCAGGTACCGCCGCAATGCATCGGATCCAGTGAGATGCAGTATTTTGCCCGAGGACAAAAACGCTGCAATTAGCATTTTTGAAAAAAGGTAAAATACTGCATCTCACCGGATCCAGTGTATGTCGCATGCAACCGCATGTGACCACGATTTCATTGCAAATGCATTGAAATGACAATGCATTTGTAAAGGATCCGGCTTTGCGGCAAAAAATCTATTCGTGCCGCAGTTAAAAAAAAAAAAAAACAAAAAACAAAAAAAAAAAGCAAAAAAAAACCCCTGCTGCTGTGAAAGTAGCCTTACAAGATTGGTAATGGGGGGGAGGGTCCTCATAGATGCCTCCCATTACTAATATAGGGCTTAGTGGCGGCTGTAAATTGTTATTAAACCCTTATTGCCACCGTACTAGGGCAATCGAGATGAGTCAGGTAAAGTTCCTGGATTTTTACATCTAATGGATGCGACAATCCAGGGAGGCTGCAGGATGCTATTTTATGCCTGCTGGGAGCCCAAGAACTATGGGCCTCCCCAGCCTGAGACTACAAGCTCCCAGCTGTCGGCTTTATCATGGCTGGGTATAAAAAATGTTTATTTGAATAGTTGTTTGTTTTTTGTTTTTTTTTAAATAAAAGCCTCATGCAGTTCCTCTTATTTTAATAGACAGCCAAGGTAAGTGCACAGCTGGGGGCTGAAGCTGTGTGCTTAATCTGTGCTGGGTATCATATTACAGGGGAACCCAATTTTTATTTTTATATCAGTCTATACACACAGCACCTCTGGTTGCAGTCAGATGCTGTCAAACAGGCCTGGGACATTGTCTGACTGCAACCAATAAGAGACGATGGGACTGTCAGTGAGCGGGAAGCAGTGCATATGCATGAAGATAATGAGTGGTCCTGGAAGTAGAGTGAGCGGCCTCGGAAGCAGAGTTAGAGCTGCGCTGAGACCGGTAAGTATAAAGCGCTTGCTCCTATCACCCTATCCCTTCTACCACCGTTTTTATGTACCTGATTCGAGTCCCCATAGACTTATATGGGGAATGAAATCCGGCCAGGTATCCGGGATCAATTTCGGACCCGAATCGGGGTTTTATTTTGTTTACTTATTTATTTTTTTTTAACAGTGTTGGAGATGCGGATCCCGGGTATCTGTACGTCCGCCCATCACTGTTAATCTGTCATTGAAGGTGGATTGCTGTAAATTTAGTTTCCATAACTGACTAAAGGCCCTGTCACACACAGAGATAAATCTTTGGCAGATCTGTGGTTGCAGTGAAATCATGGACATATTGTTCCATTTGTACACAGCCACAAACCTGGCACTGATTGTCCACAATTTCACTGCAACCATAGATCTGCCACAGATTTATCTCTGTGTGTGACAGGGCCTTAAGGCTGCTTTCACACTACGTTTTTTTAGCATGCGTCATGAACGTTTTTTGCTGCAATAGCGGATCCTGTTTTTGCAAAGAAAAACGCATGTGTTATTTTGCAGGATCCTGTCACTTTAAGTTTATGGGCGGGCATTGGAGTCATGTGATCTGGAGTGAGGGGAACTGAACGTGAAAGACTGGGAGCCGGCATCTGACAGCTGCGGAGGTAAACATCGGGTAACTTGCTTAGATACTTGATATTTACATTGGTTACGAGTGTCTGCAGCTGCTAGGAGCCGGCTCCCTGCACACGTAACCAAGGTAAACATCGGGTAACTTGCTTGGATACCCGATATTTACATTGGTTACGAGTGTCTGCAGCTGCTAGGAGCATGGCTGCCTGCTCCCTGCACACGTAACCAAGATAAACATCGGGTAACTAAGCCCGCGGTTACCCGATATTTACCTTGGTTACAAGAGTCCTCTGCTCTCAGGCGGGGGAGAGAGGGAGGGGGAGAGAGAGACTGATAACGTCAGGCTGGTTTCTGTGCATGCTCAGTAGAGCAAGCAGGATCCTGTCTATCAGCATGCCAGCGTTCACATACGTTTGTGTGCAGTATAGTCAGGATCCCACAATTTGTAGTATTTGGACGCAGCTCAAAAACGCTACAAGTAGCTTTTTTTGAAAAAAGTTAAAAAACTGCAAGTCGCTGGATCCTCACTATAACGCACGCAAACGCAGGTGAACGCATGTTGACGCGAGTCCATTGCAAATGCATTGAAATGAAAACGCATTTGCACTGGATCCGTTTTTGTGTTAAAAAAAATGTTCATGACGCATGTTAAAAAAACGTAGTGTGAAAGCCGCCTAACAAATAAAATGGAGGGGGAAAAGATCTGGGAAATGTCTTGTTGCTTTAGGGACAATGGAGGACAATACTGTTACTGTTCCTGTGCTGTGCGGTTACATCGCGCAGGCAAACCTTTCTTTTATAGCTCCTGTACTTCTACATAAATAAAGTATCTTTGTAAATAGTTTTGATTAAATATTTACCGCTTTGTGTTTCCAGCTCCTGTGCAGAGCTACAGTTAGGTCCAGAAATATTTGGACAGTGACACAAGTTTTGTTATTTTAGCTGTTTACAAAAACATGTTCAGAAATACAATTATATATATAATATGGGCTGAAAGTGCACACTCCCAGCTGCAATATGAGAGTTTTCACATCCAAATCGGAGAAAGGGTTTAGGAATCATAGCTCTGTAATGCATAGCCTCCTCTTTTTCAAGGGACCAAAAGTAATTGGACAAGGGACTATAAGGGCTGCAATTAACTCTGAAGGCATCTCCCTCGTTAACCTGTAATCAATGAAGTAGTTAAAAGGTCTGGGGTTGATTACAGGTGTGTGGTTTTGCATTTGGAAGCTGTTGCTGTGACCAGACAACATGCGGTCTAAGGAACTCTCAATTGACGTGAAGCAGAACATCCTGAGGCTGAAAAAAAAGAAAAAATCCATCAGAGAGATAGCAGACATGCTTGGAGTAGCAAAATCAACAGTCGGGTACATTCTGAGAAAAAAGGAATTGACTGGTGAGCTTGGGAACTCAAAAAGGCCTGGGCGTCCACGGATGACAACAGTGGTGGATGATCGCCGCATACTTTCTTTGGTGAAGAAGAACCCGTTCACAACATCAACTGAAGTCCAGAACACTCTCAGTGAAGTAGGTGTATCTGTCTCTAAGTCAACAGTAAAGAGAAGACTCCATGAAAGTAAATACAAAGGGTTCACATCTAGATGCAAACCATTCATCAATTCCAAAAATAGACAGGCCAGAGTTAAATTTGCTGAAAAACACCTCATGTAGCCTGCTCAGTTCTGGAAAAGTATTCTATGGACAGATGAGACAAAGATCAACCTGTACCAGAATGATGGGAAGAAAAAAGTTTGGAGAAGAAAGGGAACGGCACATGATCCAAGGCACACCACATCCTCTGTAAAACATGGTGGAGGCACCGTGATGGCATGGGCATGCATGGCTTTCAATGGCACTGGGTCACTTATGTTTATTGATGACATAACAGCAGACAAGAGTAGCCGGATGAATTCTGAAGTGTACCGGGATATACTTTCAGCCCAGATTCAGCCAAATGCCGCAAAGTTGATCGGACGGCGCTTCATAGTACAGATGGACAATGACCCCAAGCATACAGCCAAAGCTACCCAGGAGTTCATGAGTGCAAAAAAGTGGAACCTTCTACAATGGCCAAGTCAATCACCAGATCTTAACCCAATTGAGCATGCATTTCACTTGCTCAAATCCAGACTTAACACGGAAAAACCCACAAACAAGCAAGACCTGAAGGCTGCGGCTGTAAAGGCCTGGCAAAGCATTAAGAAGGAGGAAACCCAGCGTTTGGTGATGTCCATGGGTTCCAGACTTAAGGCAGTGATTGCCTCCAAAGGATTCGCAACAAAATATTGAAAATAAAAATATTCTGTTTGGGTTTGGTTTATTTGTCCAATTACTTTTGACCTCCTAAAATGTGGAGTGTTTGTAAAGAAATGTGTACAATTCCTACAATTTCTGTCAGATATTTTTGTTCAAACCTTCAAATTAAACGTTACAATCTGCACTTGAATTCTGTTGTAGAGGTTTCATTTCAAATCCAATGTGGTGGCATGCAGAGCCCAACTCGCGAAAATTGTGTCACTGTCCAAATATTTCTGGACCTAACTGTATGCGTCTCCCCGGGTACAGACTACAAGCCCTTTGTAATCTACACTTTCATGCAAACAATTTTTTGTCTTTTGAAAACCTCCTAAATGGAAGGATGACTATGTTCTGTAGTGTAAGCAGTGATGGCTCAGGACGCGGCGCAGCAGTGCGGTATTTTCCATGTCTCCTTTTGTCTTCGCACTGTTTGCAGATGCCACTGTCACATGCGGCGGATATTTGACAGAGCACATGATGGCTGGGCCTAGCCTTTAATCATGGCTCTGCACATTGCCTTTCTGGTGAGTCCTAATGTTTGCTTCTGATGGGGTAGAGCTGGAAAGGTTTGGTCTGTAGATGGAGGAATAGATAAGGGCTGGAAAAGACTTGTTATCTCTCTCATTTGCTGCTAGTTACAATTATGGAGGAAATGACAGGCCGTTTATCCCTCTCTACCAGTGCAATTTTCCATATTTCAGGATCGATCACATCTAATTACAAACACCGTCTGTCTGAACTCTAAATGGTGTAAAAGCTCGTTTAAAGAGAAGAGACGCATTAATGGGCATTAGGAAACTGTAGGTAAATTAAATTTGCAAATTACATTTGCTGTGCAGATCAAATATACACACAAACCAGATCTAAGCGTCAGATCATGGCAAATTGGATTTAGCTGCTTGTCTTCTACCTCCAGATTTGGGTGCGAGAGGAGAAACTTGGTGTTCCCCATAAATCTCCTTCCAGATGAGCGTTTGGTATTATTCTCTGCGCTCTGTGCCTTCCCATCTGGGACTCTGCCAGTAAACTTCAGCATGACAGCGTCTCCTTCCCTCGCCTCTTCCATAAAGCACTTGGGTACAGGCAAGCGATCCTTCTAGAGCTCCGACCGTGGGGCATGTGTAAATGTGGGATCAGGCGATACTTTTCTGGAATACTTCTTCCCAGACAGTAAATGTTTGTCTTGAGGTACGTATGGTGACCTTTTACCTTTCTACTACATTTCCATTTGTCGCGGCCATGCATTCTCCTTGCTGGTAGTTGGAGAGCATTAGTCTCCTCTGTTTGTTTGCTCTGTAGTGATGCTCTCAAGTGGTTTTACTCATACGGCTGATATACGCCATTTGTATAGTTCTTGTTCAGTGAACCTCTATGGACTATTAAGGAAGCTGCTGCATATGAGACGACTTATCTGTAACTGCTGCTTTCTCTCGGAAGATTTTTTTCCGTCTTTAAAATGTAGCTGTTGAGTGATAAATCCAGGCACACACTGCTTATAGTTTTTAGTGAATAAATCAATAGATGCTCTCTGTTTTCCGGATGGAGCCATTCAGCTGATACAAATAGGAAAAAGATACCTTTAGCACTGGACACAAACTAGTTGTACTATTATTTGAAATATTATAGAAAATTATACTTTGTTGCCTTCATCATCATATAAGGCTATCATTAGGTGTTAAACTCCATCTATTTCATTTGAGTCGTCCTAGTTTTAGATGTATTGTATCAAGTCAGATAACAGCACCTAGAATGGACCATGGAAATCAACGGGGTCTTGACGGCATAGACTCTACATTCGTATGGACGCTATATTCAAGTTTCAAAATTTATTATATTTTCTTTTACTTTAGATTCTTTTATATTTCATATAGTCTTCCTTTTAATTACTCCAAAATGGTATCTTTAATGTAACTAATATTGTTCTCTATAGACTCTTCAGCTTTACCTTAGTCTAGTTTTTACAGTAGGATTAGTTCATGATCGGGAATACTTGTAGGGTTTTGAGGTCAGATCCTATTATATAATATTATGCATTACCACCCAGTGTAATATCTATCTATCCATCTAGCTAGAATATATATATTTGTATATATGTATGTATGTATGTGTGTGTGTGTATATATATATATATATATATATATATATATATATACATACATATACATTGTGTGTGTATGTGTATATATACGTGTTTGTGTGTGTGTGTGTGTGTGTGATAATGGTGTTATATATACACCATTATCACACACAAACACACACACACACACACACACACACACATATACACATACATACATACAGATATATATACTCTAGCTAGATAGATAGATATTACACTAATATTATAGAGATTATTTATATATATATATAATATATATATATATATATATATATCTATATCTCAATAACCATTACGAGAAAGAATCCGACAAAAAGGCTATAGTGGATTTCTCATACTTATTCTGTTATAGATACTTTTTTTTTCTGCTTATCTTCAGCCTCTACACTACAGTATCCTCCTACCATGGACAGGGTGTGGAAAATAAAAGTACTGTATGTATGGAAACCCCCACCCCCCCTAGAAAAAAAAAATATATATTCTTCACCCTATCCACGGTAGGAGGGTATTGTAGTGCAGAGGCTGGTAGTACGCAAAATAATATCTGGAATGGAATAAGTATGAGAAATCCACTATAGCATTTTTGTTGCACTCTTTCTTGTGATGATTATTGCTTGATGACACCTTTTTTATGGGTATTTATACTGTCTATCATTAGTACAGGTTTAATTTTGATACTGTATGATATACTGTATGTGCTTATTACTGTGAACTGTAAATTACCATAATGTTAAAACGCCGGTGATACCTCTTGAAGATACATATAAATTGCACTGAAATAGTCTGTTGGGGAGTGTTCTTCTGATGGCCAGTGTAAATAATATATGACAGAACATGTGTTCCAGGTAGAGGGGTGGTCTTCTCGATCAGATGGTCACAGGTGAATGGTTGTGACATTTTGGGCAGATCTTTACTATTAGTTATTGGGCCAGTTGCCAACTGATGAGTGACTTTTCCTCTAATGTTCCAGTAAGTGAATGTTTATATTGTAATCTACTAAAGAAAAAAATGATAAATTCTGATAAGTCTATCCCCCCACTTACAAAGAGTTGATTCTACTCTAACGCTGAATAAGGGATTGAGTGACAAAATGAAGTTTTCAATAAGTTGTAAAATGGAAGCCTTGTATTTGTTCCTTCTTGTTGCGTCCGTCTTCCTCTTCCCCGCGCGGTGTGATCCACTCTGATGTGGATTGGGCTTTGATCCCCTCCTGATCCCCTTCAGATTTTAAACTTCTTTCAGATAAACATCCAGATTTCTATTTAAGGAAGCAAATGGTAAAGTCATGGAAAACGACTAAAAATAGTAGTGGCGAAAAGTTTTTCATCCAAATACAGATGAAGCTGAAAACTTCCTTTGCTGATGTAGATCTATGGGAAGCTGGATGTGTTCATTTATATATGTAGATATCCCCAAAGAAAATCCAAGCAATGCTGTACTGTTGTGTGTCTCTGATGCCCGAATATCTCAATGTAGGATCTGCCGTACCATTGAATAAGGTGATTTTTACAGCACAGCAACTCGTGTTTACATTGCTGTGCATTATGTGAGGGTGGCTTTTTTCTTTAGGCAGTTTCCAGGCCAAATCCACCTCCAACAGAACTAGAGTGCACATATCCTCATTACTGTTAATTAGCTGTTAGAAACTTCTGCCGCTTGTTCTTCTTACTCCTTTTCTAGTAGGAATTTCAGTATTTTTTTTTCTTACTTCTATGATAGAAAATGTTATACTACACGGCATCAAAGCTTTGAAGATTATCCATGCGGAGAGCGGCCGCATACATATTAATAATCCTGGCATCCCATAACGGCTATGTAAATGACGGGCTTCATTATTGATTTGTGTTATAAATGATTGCGGTCAGTGGTGTTGGTTTTAAAGTCACCTTTCACAATGGGATTTTCAAGAGAAAGATCACATATATCATGTATTAGGCTATGTGCCCACGGCACTATGTACCCGCCGATATATCTGCAGGTATGTCCGCAGGTTTCCCCGCAGATGATCCCCAGAATCTGCAGCAATACATAGCTGCGGGATTCCAGCGAAATAGCTGCGGTAAACCTGCGGACATTTGTGCGGCTTATCTGCGGAAGTCCCGGCCTCTATCTCCATAGCGGAGGGCTGGGATTTCCGCAGCTATTTCCGCAGGAATAATTGATATGCAGTTATGTGCGGCTGCGGGACATCCACAGCATATTCCGCAGTCGCACATACCGTAGGATGGACACAGCGCTCCCCATGTCCCATAGGATAACATGGGGAGTGCCTGTGCTTGCTAAAACCCGCGGATTTATCTGGAAAATCCACAGGTTTTCCGCGGCAAAATCCGCAGGTACAGAGTCCCATGGGCACATAGCCTTAGAGTTATTAAAACTATAAAAGATCAGCACGAATATTGTGCGCTGCTACAGCCATGGTCACACCATGACTCAGGCTATAAAGACAAAAGTCCTGAAAATGCGAATGCAATTAGTTTATATTGTTTATTCTTCTTCTTCTTCTTCTTCTTCTTCTTATTATTATTATTATTATTATTATTATTATTATTATTATTATTATTATTATTGTTTTTAGTTATTTTTTATTGCAATTTTGTTCTGGAATATGTTATAATATGCAGCGAGATACATTAACTGCAGACTACTATTAAAAAAATAACGTGCGCCACACAGAATTTTCCACCGTATCCCTCTGCATCAGAACGCATAGTAGGGAACACTTTCCTATATAGGGAAATAAAAAGTATGCAGATGCATATCAGTCCAGCATATACCAACCCCCCACACTTTTGGCACAGGCTGGGTGCATGGGGGTCTATGGATACATTCGGATGTGCGCTGGAAGCTTTCCCCGTGTACATGGCTATTGTTAGAACAGTGTAAGTTGCGTACCTGGCGACATAGCAGCTATATGAGATACACATCACATCCAATTAGAATTTGAATTGGCTAAATAAAGGTAAAAGCACCAGGATATGTTCAGCATTAAAGGGAATCGGTCAAAACGAACAACCCTACACTGTAAACCTGGTCATGTTCATGTGAGAGATAATGTCATCCACTCCTCTTACTGATGAAATCTGTTTATCCATAACCGAAAAATCTGTATTCATTCATATGTGAATGAGACTTAAGCTGGTGTCACACTAAGCGACAGCGACAACGACGTCGCTGTTACGTCACCATTTTCGGTGACGTAACAGCGACCTTGTAAGTCGCTGTTATGATCGCTGCTTAGCTGTCAAACACAGCAGAAGCAGCGATCATAAGGTCGCTGTGCTACATGTGCAGAGAGCAGGGAGCCGCGCTTAGCGCTGGCTCCTTGCTCTCCTAGGTACAGTACACATCGGGTTAATTAACCCGATGTGTGCTGCAGCTACATGTCACAGTGCAGAGAGCAGGGAGCCGCGCACACTGCTTAGCGCTGGCTCCTTGCTCTCCTTGCTACAGTATACATCGGGTTAATTACCCGATGCATACTGCAGCCACATGTCACAGTGCAGGAGCCGGCACTGCCAGCAAGAGCGGAGGCTGGTAACCAGCGTAAACATCGGGTAACCAGGGAAAGGTCTTCCCTTGGTTACCCGATGTTTACGCTGGTTACAGCTTACCGCAGCTGCCAGTGCCGGCTCCTGATCGCTTCATTTCGTCGCTCTCTCGCTGTCACACACAGCGATGTGTGTGTCACAGCGGGAGAGTGACGACCAAAAAATGAAGCTGGACATTCAGCAACGACCGGCGACCTCACAGCAGGGGCCAGGTCGTTGCTGGATGTCACACACAGCGACAGCGACGGGACGTCGCTGCAACGTCACAGAAAATGGTGACGTAGCAGCGACGTCGTTGTCGTCGTCGTTATGTGTGACACCAGCTTAAAAGAGGTATTCCCATTTCCAAGATCCTATCCCAATATGTAGTAGGCGTATTAACATTAGCAAATACCTCCAATTAGAAATGTAGTATAGTCCTCCTGATTATAGCCATGTCTCACTTCATGTGCAGGGCATTGCAGCTTAAGTATCTATGGTTACTACCACGAGCAACTAGCTAATTCACTATATGAGCGGATGTAACCATGGAAACCTAAGCTGCAATGCCCTGCATATGAGGTAAGAGACATGGCTATATCAGGAGAACTATACTACATTTCTTATTGGAGGTATTTGCTAATATTATTATTACACCTACTACATATTGTGGTAGGATCTTGGAGATGGGAATAACCCTTTGAAAGAGGACCTGTCAGCAGTATATTCAACCCTTTACTAAAGGTACAGGTGGAAAGCCCCTTTAATGCGTATTACATTCATACCTCCATTGCTTGTATTTTGTTGGTGCGTTGTTGAGAAATCCATCGTTGTACCTTATAATGCCGCCTTCCTCTACTATATGACCGCTCACTTTCCGAGAGCAACATGACCATATATACAGTTTGTACGGGTGTTGAATTGGTCTTGTATACCCTTTGAAAGGGTTATATTGTCTCTGTATCTACATAGTGATCATTTTTTTTAATCTTTCATCAGGGTTAATACTTAATTTTCATATTCTCGATTTTCTTTATATGTAGCCTAGGCCAGACATACCTATTCACTGTATAGTGTTGAACAATAATATGCTTTTATAGTGTGAAAAAAACCCTAAATTAATTAGCGGACCTGTCACAAAGTCAACCTCCTTTGTTAGGCCGTGAATATCGGACCCCTTTTGTCATTTCTCTGACCCACACTTTTGCATTGCCAATTTTGATCCGACCGCTTGGATTAAAATTGGATATGCCTCCGACTTTTTTCTTGGATCACAGGGACTGAGGGAAAGTATTGGACATGTGCACAGCCCCATAGAATATCATGGGTATGCGCAGTATTTGTGAACACCACGGATGACACTGGTATGAGAGTATTGCTCGTGTGGACGTGAGATAGTAATACAGAGCTGCCTAAAAACAAGCCCTCGGAGAATCCCGTCAGACGTGCCCCTTTGCAGAAGACTATAGAAATGATCACTTAATAAAAAGACGTATGGTGGATTTAAAAAGAAGCAAAAAAAATTACTCAAGGGAACAGCAAGAATAAAAGCGCAACTACTGGCTAATTTTTGGCTGGTGACGGGTCATTTTTAAAGCAATATTACTTGTGTATTGTAGTCGTCGGAGTCCTGCGGACCCTCAGAATGCAGAAGGCCTATAAATAGGGATGATCGAATACCTCAAATATTCGGCAACGTTTATATTCGCCGAATAGGTCGCCGTTATTCGACTATTTGCGAATATTCAAAGCGCAATGTAAGTCTATGGGAAACCCGAATAGTTGCCTAATAGCAAGTATTCGGGCTTCCCATTGACTTACATTGTGCATCGAATATTCGCATAGCAGCGACCTATTCGGCGGATATTCGCAAAGCCCAATATTGCCGAATATTTGTGATATTCGATCATCCCTACCTATAAACATTGGAGAATAGTAACCAGATGTTATATTGGGCAGTTTCCCTGACATTCCAGGGGTGTGCACCAGAACGCTACGATCTGTTACATTTGATATTCATCAGTTAATTTATTAAAATGTGCAAACACAAATCCTCATCCCGCGGAAGCAAGGAGCTAAATGACTCCGATCCCGCTTGGTTTGGCTCCTTACGTTTGATTCTTGACCTGTAGAAAGGCTTCGTCTAATCTCTGCCTCCTCCATAACCATGCAGGGGTTAATCTGCATGGCCTGCTTTATCCGTGTAAATGTTCCAGGGGTATATATTTTCTCTATTACATATGCTCATAATTACAGTAGTGGAATACAGTAGATTTCCATGATGTCTGCAGATGTCTTAAATAAAGAAAGTTGGTGATGTGCCTTCTTCTGTTTCCTTCCAGCAGTTTTATTCTCATGACTTATTTTTAGATTGGATGTGTTCAGCAATTGCAAAATGGTTTAAATTACATTTTCTTACTTTTTTTTTTTTTCTTGAGTTGGTGGCAATTTATACAAGAATTTTCCTAAAGAAATCCTCTGTTCCAAAACTTCTCTATGTGCAAGGCACCACGGAGCTAATCCGATGGTCGCTGTTAGGGGGCTTTTACACGTCACACGGTATGATATATCATGCGATATGTCGGCGGGGACACGTCATTAGTGACGCACATCCGGCATCGTTAGAGATGTCGTAGCGTGTGACCCCTCCGAACGACTGTGAACGAGCAAAAATACTCACCTTATCGTTGCTCGTTGACATGTCGTTCATTTTCAAAATGTTGGTCCTCCTTCAGTGCTCCGGTGGTTCATCGTTCCTGGTGTGACACCCCGGGAACGACAAACAACAACTTACCTGCGTCCCGCCGGCAATGCTGAAGGAAAGAGGTGGGTGGGATGTTACGTCCCGCTCATCTCCGTCCCTCCGCTTCTATTGCCCGGCGGCTGTGTGACATCGCTGTGACGCTGAATGTCCCTCCCCCTTCAGGAAGAGTATGTTCGCCGCCCACAGCGACGTCGTTAGGGTGGTAAGTACGTGTGACGGCGGTTACCGACTTTGTGCGCCACGGGCAATGAATTGCCCATGACGCACAAACAATGGGGGTGGGTGTGATTGCTCATGCGATCGCACGATCTATCGTCCCGTGTGACGCCAGCATAAGGTAATCGGGACTAAGGTTTGCTAAAAATGCTCGTTTCACGATTATCTTGCTGTGTATACAGGCTGCCAGTATCATCAAGCAATACCAGTGGTGTAATCTGCAGTGCGTCGGCCCCGGTGCAAAATCTCTCACTGGACCCCCAACTGTCTCAGATCTTTGATAGTACTGATCTTTTCATATTGGCCAAAGGGAACTATTGGGGCCCCTTAGGCTCCAGTGCCTAGGTGCATCTGCAACCCCTGCACCCATAGATCCTCTTGGCCATAAGTGCTTAGTGCAAACAATAATAACTTTCCTAAAGGTTACATTAGTTGATTCATCATTATATTTTCTGATATTGTGGGGTAAAAAGCACATAGAGTATAATATGTTTAGACCATAGATAGGATAATATTTCCTAGACTACTTAAATTTGTCTGTGCCTGCATTGGAAGTTTGTTTCGCCACTGCTTCCTCAAGGGCTGCTGCTCCAATGAGCTTGTGAGGACATTCACGCTCTGTGAAGCTCTGTCTATAGGGATGCATGGTTTTTGTATATAGACCACTTGCCCTTTATTTCAAATGTTTTATTGATGAAACTGTTGTCAACATACAAACCTATCATTTGTGCAATTACAATACATAAACATCATTTTCTCAATGCCGGGATAACATCCAGAAATTGTTACATTACTAAATTTCTTGGAATTCTTCAAATTATCTTTGTGCTATTACCATTCAACCACTTATAAATTATAGGTCAGAATTCCCACTTCTTTTGACTTCCCGTATCCTGATATACTCATTCCCCTTGTATGTCTATTGTCTTATGAATTATTGATAAATCTTTTCATATAAAAAATGAAACTAGAAAAATGCAGATAAATGTTCAGAAAAGAAAGAAAGAAGAGGAAAGATACAAGCATAAAGAAGAGGAAATTAGAGAGAAGGGGGGAGAGGGGGGAGAGCAAGAAAAGAAAAGAAAAAAGGGGGGCGGAATGAGACTCGCCACCGTTTCTCAGTTCAAAAAGCTCGCCAAACTCTCCACAAACTCTGGGGACTCCATGAACATAATCCATGGTCCCCAAACTGTAGTACATTTTTCTGTGTTCCCATTTAGTTCTGTTGTCAGCGCCTCCATTCTCTGGAGGTTTGTCATCTCCTCCAACCAATCCAGCACCATAGGGCATCTAGTCTGTTTCCAAAATCGTAGGATAATAATACGGGCAGCCTTCAGGCAAAATCGCAACATGTCCCTTTTTTGTGTTTCTACTTGCCCTTTATGACGATTCTGATTGGTGTCGTCTTTTTCTATATTTTAATTGCTTTTATGAAATATGTGTATATGTATTGTGAATTATATCAGTAGTAGGTGAGGTTATTTTATGTAGGGTTAATAATGCCAAATAAATGTAAGATTTCTTCCAAAAGCTCAGTGGTTTTCGTTATTTTTGCAGATTGTAAATAATTTTTTATGTAGCTTACAAGATCGTTGTTGTCAGTGGTGCATCATCTGGTGTAAACAGGGCTCACACTGCCTATACCCACTAAGTGCGCTATTACAGATCACTCAGAGCACATCGTTTGCTTTGGTCTGCTCATGTAAAAGGGCCTTTAAATGACTGCCAGTTGGTAAAAGTTCACTGATCGGCAGTCGTATCGTTCCGCTGGTCAGTCCGTGTAAACAGGCCAAAGGGGTATTTTACTTAATAGCTTTGTCATAAGGGCATCTTATAGGTCAGTGTTGGTGAGGAGTGTTATTTGAAGTAAATGTATATTCATATGTAGTGTATGTATGTATATTCATATCCATAACGTATAGGTGAGACATATTTGCTTGATAGCTGTATAGTTACATCGCCCCCCTCAAAAAAAAGAAAAAAAGGATCATTTGCTGTCCTCATTAGAACACCTTTATTATACTGATTTAGATTCGCTATGCCCCCCTTTTTTTTTTTTTTTTATTTTTTTTTTCCCCTCCCCATTTTCGGAGGAGCATGTATTGAATACTGTACGTGATGTAGTGGACTTTGCTTTCTAGTATGAGGGCATCCAGTAAAAAAATATTCTGGCATGTGACAATTTTACTTGTGCTTTTAAGGAATAGATCTTTCTTTAATAATGGAATTCACTATGGTTTAAAAAAGGATTTTCCCCTTTTTAAAGGGAACCTGTCAGGTGTAATATGCACCCAGAACCATGAGCAGATCTGGGTGCATGTTGCTAATCCCTGCCTAACCGCCCCTTTATTCACTAGCATAGATAAAGAGATCTTTAGAAAAAGTATTTCTAAAGATCTTATATCGTATGCTAATGAGTGAGGGGACTAGTCCTCTGGGTGTGTGTTCTTCTGGCTAGTCGGCCCATTAACATGAAAGTACACCCCTGTGGGTGTGCTATCATCATGCTAATGAATGCGCAGCGTCAGAGGATGATCTAACTTGCCATTCTTCTGCCATCGCGTCAGACGCTGGATTTCAGCTCATTGTGCAGGACCCCGGAGTTTGGGTCATGCGCACTATGAAGCCGGGTGTACACGTCCTGGCTTCAAACTGAAGTAGTGCGCATGACCCTAACTCCGGGGTCCTGCACACTGAGCTGAAGTCAAGGAGTCCGACGCGATGGCAGCGGAGAGGTGAGTGAGATCATCCTGTGACGCTGCGTATTTATTAGCATGGCCACAGGGGTCCACAGGGGCATGCTAAGATGCAAATGGGGCGACTGGCAAGGGGAACCAACGCCCAGGAGACTAGTCCCTGCGCTCATTAGCATACGGTAAAAGATCTTTAGAAATACTTTTTCTAAGGATCTCTTTATCTATGCTACTAGCAGGGCTGTGGAGTTGGTAAGCCAAACCTTCGACTCCGACTCCTCAAATTCTCTTGCACCAACTCCGACTCCGGCTCCGACTCCGACTCCTACATATATTGCTTATAGTTAGGTGAAAAATTTATTGTAGTACATGAATATGTGTATGTGAACATCAGACATTTAATAATTTTTATGATACAATAATCAAGATATTTGGATAGAACATAAAATATATCTATTGGATACAACTTTAGAACACAAAAAACTGTAATAAATTGTAAATATGTAATACACTATGTAATCTACAGTAGATTACATATATATCTTGTGTGTGTATATACACTGTATATCTATATATATATATATATATATATATATTACATATTTACAATTTATTAGTTTTTGTGTTCTAAAGTTGTATTCCAATAAACATTTTATGTTCTATCCAAATATCTTGATTATTGTATCATAAAAACAATTAAATGTCTGATGTTCACATTGCACTTCAATAAATTTTTCACTTAAATATAAGCATTATACTAAATGTTGTTATTTAGTAAAATATTCAGCACATTCTGCATTGCACTCCTGTCCCCAATTTATTATATATTTTAGGAGTCGGAGTCGGTGCATTTTATACCGACTCCAACTCCGACTCCACGACTCCGACTCCACAGCCCTGGCTACTAGATAGAGGGACAGTTAGGCAGGGATTAGCAACATGCACCCAGAACTGCTCATCGTTCTGGGTGCATATTGGACCTGACAGGTTCCCTTTTTAAGTTGTTTTTTTTTTTTTTTTAATCTTGCTCCTGGGATGCAGCTGTGATGTCACCTTTGACAGTGCTGCAGCCAGTCGCTGAACTCAACAGGTCTGCCAACGTTTAGGGTATAAGCTGCTGACCCTGTGATTGACTGCGGCAGTGTAAGCGTGACGCTGCTACGGATTGTCCATAGTCAAAAACCAGAAAAAAGAGAGTCACTGACACTACCTTAATGCAAGAAATGTACAAGTTTATTGATCAATTGTATAAAAAACACATAGATTAAAAGAGGTTCAAAGATGGAGTGCTGGAGGGGATACAAAAAACGGGGAGCTGCATACCACTGCTGAAAATGTACAAAAAGTGCATCAAATAGTGGCTGGGGGACCTGTGTCACCAGGTAATAATTCAGAAATCAGCTCAAAGCCTGCAAAAAATTACCATATAAACCACAGTAAGGTGCTGCCTAGTGCATGAATACTGGGCACAAAAGGTGGTATAATGAGTGCCCAGCACACAAGCACCATGCCTGACAAGAATAAAGCCGGGGAGGAAATAGACCCCTAGCACATGGCAAGATACATATAAATTTGCAGGTCAGAACAATAACAGTGAGCAGGGACACATACCCATAATAACCGAATCAGCAGACGGAAGTGCAGCTCCACAGACCCCAACGCGTTTCGCGAGGGCTTCTTCACTGGGGGTCGCAATAGGTGGTGTGTTTCCCAGAGTATAAATACATATAGAACAGCTGATCGGAATTCGCGCGATGGCGACATACGTAATAGCGCATGCGCAGTCGGCCCGAATGGGTCGCCCGGAAATTGCGTCAGCACTCCAGTGACAAGGTCCGGGAGGGAAAACCCCTTCAGACGTCACATCCGGCCAGTCACTCGATGGAGGCATCAGCAGTCACCAGGCAACGCAGGTCGAGCGCGCATGCGCACTGTGTCACCAACGTTTGAATGCACTTCCACAGATACCAACGTGGGACGGTCGCATCCAGAGGGGATGCCGACCAGGATCATATTGGAAAGGTCAGTGATAGGAGACATAGACAACAACAGCCGCATCTTAATACGAAAAACACATATGTAAGTGCATGAAAATATACAAGCATCAGGTGTCGGGCTGAAGCTTCTCCATAGTCCCCTGACATAATGTTCATGATCCGGCATATAAGTGGAGGAGACCACGTCAACCCTCACGTAGGATATCTATGAGCCGCTCCGAGTCCCAGACGTCATTTTCATCCATAGAAGAGCCTATGGTAGTTAGATCCAAGACCCCTAAGGGCACTTTCTTTCGACGTGAACATGGTGGACATCCTTCTGCCTCCTTTTTTAAGGGACAACCGGGAAACAAGCGTAAGATCACACCTCCCCCACATGATTCAAAATCTAATCGATTGGAGGTAATTAACTTGTCCTCTTTTCCCCTTTCTAGTGAACAGCATGAGGTTCTTAGTTTGGGTCTAACTTTTGTGCCTAATGAAAACTTCGATTTCTTTACAGCCTTGAAGGACTTGCACCTTTTTGCGCGCAAGCTCGTATTGAGAAAGCTCCATTCCAGACCCTCTATGGATCTGGGTCTCAATACAGCCGAGGAACAGATTGCTTTACGCACCTTGGAGGAGCTTGAATACGAGTCTGGAGGCGATTTGAGAGGTAAATTTCCTTCAAGTGTTAGGCCTAGGTGTTCGACTTTTCCCCCCTTGTCCTTATGCCCACAAGTCGAGATTTTCACACGTCTTGTCACAAACGAATTTCGCAAATTGAAGAATACATGCAAATATGACAATTTAACACCTACTCAAAGACGTGCCCTTAATGAACTTGGAGCTCTTGACAATGTCGTGATAAAACCGGCGGACAAAGGGGGGAATGTCGTCATCTGGCCTATAGAGAAATACGAGAAGGAGGCACTTAAACAACTTAGACAGAAAGACACATACTCCTTGCTATCATCCTGCCCACTGAAGGGGTTCATGGAGGACTTGTTAACCATCCTTGAGAGGGCAGTAACAGAGGGTACCATAACCAAAAAAATCATGGATGGCCTTCTGACAAAATTTCCCACTGTTCCTACCTTCTACCTGTTGCCAAAGGTGCACAAGGATCGACTGAATCCCCCTGGCCGTCCGATTGTCTCTGGCATGGGAGGGCTTTGCGATCCGGTGTGTAAATTCATCGAATACTACTTAAGACCACTAGTTGAGACCTTGCCCTCCTATGTCAGAGACACTATGGACATTTTGAAACAGGTGGATGGATTACATCTTGATCCTTGTGCACTTTTGGTAACTGCCGACGTGGAGTCCCTGTACACATGTATTGATCATCGGGATGGAATGAGGGCAGTTGACTTTTTTCTGAGGATGAGTAATATGGACATGGCACTATGTGATCTGGTTTTGGAGCTGTTGTGGTTTATTTTAACCCATAACTTCTTTACCTTTAGGGACAAGTTCTATTTACAGCAGCGGGGGACCGCGATGGGGGCGGCGTGTGCGCCATCTTATGCATGCCTGTTCCTAGGTTTCTGGGAGCGGGAGGTATTTCGGGGTGGCGCCCACGCCCCCTCCCTCGTTTCGGGATGGTTCCGCTACATAGATGACCTACTCATTGTGTGGCATGGGACCATCCCAGAACTGCAGGAATTTATGTCCGACCTCAACCGCAACAGCCTCAATATCAGATTGACATATAAGTACAATCGATCATCCGTCGATTTCTTGGATATTCGACTCTTAGTCCAGGAGAATGGTAGGATTGAGACGGATGTCCATAGGAAGGAGACGTCTGTCAACTCACTCCTCCACGCATCTTCGGCACACTTAACCTCCACCATCAGGGCGGTCCCTAGGGGCCAATTTTTGCGGATGCGACGCATTTGTTCCACTGACCCGTTTTTTGAACAACAGGCATCGGATTTAAGAAAAAGGTTTTTGGAAAGGGGGTATAGTAAGCGTTCTATCAATGATGGTTATAAGCGGGCTAAGAAATGCCAACGCAGTGATCTTTTGAACCCCAATATTAAGGGAAGAGGGGAAGAAGAAGTAAACCCACCAGTCCGTTTCATTTCCACATTTAACCACCAGTGGAATAGAATGCGGACAATTTTATCACATCACTGGTCTATTCTTACTACTGAACCCTCATTGGCCCTGTCTATGCCGTCTGAACCTCTAATGACGGCTCGTAGGGGTAAAAATCTTCGAGACCTACTTGTACGTAGTCACTACGTGGTAAAGCAGCCCAGCATCCCCGGGGTTGGCAAACCTCGGCTGGGCTGCTTTCCATTTGGTGACTGTATGGGATGTAAGAACATCATCCGTGCTACCACCTTCATGTCATCTGATGGCAAACGGGAGTTTAAGATCAAGAGATATATTTCTTGTAAATCAACACATGTCATCTACTATGCCACATGTGCATGTGGATTAATCTATGTGGGTCTGACATCACGTGAGCTACGTGTTCGTACTCGCGAACATGTGAGGGACATCGTGGCAGCACGTGATGTGGAGGACATAACCACTTTGAAAACTCTTCCCCGACATTTTCTCAGGTTCCACGATTGCAATCCAAAATGTCTTAAGATCAGAGGTATTGACTGCATACACGGAGGTATCCGTGGAGGTGACCTACAACGGCGCCTTGCACAAATGGAATGTAGATGGATTGTGCTCGTGGGATCTGTTGCCCCTAATGGCCTCAATGAGAGGCTCTCCTTTGCCCCTTTCCTATAATGTGATGTCCTGCCTTGGTTACCACCGTCCTTTTATTTCCCCATTTTATTTCCCCATTTCTCATTTACTACTTCTTATTTACTATTCATTATTTTCTGTTGTATATATCTTTCCATCCATGTCTCTAACATCTTGGTGTGCTGTACTATTTTGTCTATTGACAATAATATTTGTTCTTCTTTTCCATACTTTTTATTAATGTGTGTGTTTTTTCCTTTTTTCTTTTTGTTTTTAGCGCTGTGGTTCATCTGTTATTGGATTTTTTTCTTCCACGTTACATATTACATGTGTACCTGACTACGGATCATGAACATTATGTCAGGGGACTATGGAGAAGCTTCAGCCCGACACCTGATGCTTGTATATTTTCATGCACTTACATATGTGTTTTTCGTATTAAGATGCGGCTGTTGTTGTCTATGTCTCCTATCATTGACCTTTCCAATATGATCCTGGTCGGCATCCCCTCTGGATGCGACCGTCCCACGTTGGTATCTGTGGAAGTGCATTCAAACGTTGGTGACACAGTGCGCATGCGCGCTCGACCTGCGTTGCCTGGTGACTGCTGATGCCTCCATCGAGTGACTGGCCGGATGTGACGTCTGAAGGGGTTTTCCCTCCCGGACCTTGTCACTGGAGTGCTGACGCAATTTCCGGGCGACCCATTCGGGCCGACTGCGCATGCGCTATTACGTATGTCGCCATCGCGCGAATTCCGATCAGCTGTTCTATATGTATTTATACTCTGGGAAACACACCACCTATTGCGACCCCCAGTGAAGAAGCCCTCGCGAAACGCGTTGGGGTCTGTGGAGCTGCACTTCCGTCTGCTGATTCGGTTATTATGGGTATGTGTCCCTGCTCACTGTTATTGTTCTGACCTGCAAATTTATATGTATCTTGCCATGTGCTAGGGGTCTATTTCCTCCCCGGCTTTATTCTTGTCAGGCATGGTGCTTGTGTGCTGGGCACTCATTATACCACCTTTTGTGCCCAGTATTCATGCACTAGGCAGCACCTTACTGTGGTTTATATGGTAATTTTTTGCAGGCTTTGAGCTGATTTCTGAATTATTACCTGGTGACACAGGTCCCCCAGCCACTATTTGATGCACTTTTTGTACATTTTCAGCAGTGGTATGCAGCTCCCCGTTTTTTGTATCCCCTCCAGCACTCCATCTTTGAACCTCTTTTAATCTATGTGTTTTTTATACAATTGATCAATAAACTTGTACATTTCTTGCATTAAGGTAGTGTCAGTGACTCTCTTTTTTCTGGTTTTTGATACTTATGGAGTCTCTACCAGGGATTTATTATTATCTTTGTTAGCCTATATAGGGGTTATGGTGATCGGAGGTGATCACCAAAAATCTCCCCCGTTTGTTCAGATGTTGTTTATATTTGGATTGTCCATAGTCACTGAGCTCAACAGGTCTGCCAACGTTTAGGGTATAAGCTGCTGACCCCCAGTGATTGACTGCGGCGGTGTAAGCGTGATGCTGCTATGGCTTGTCCACAGTTACTGGAGCTGTGGCAGGGGCACGGCACTGGACCCGGGGAGGGTGAGCATAGGATTATTTTATTTTTTTTTTTATCACAGCCACAATAAATTTGGTTAAAAAAATAAAACTGTAAAGCCCCTTTTTTTCTTCTTGTAAGTAAAATAACTATATTATTATTATTATAGTTTCTCCGAAGCCCTTGAAGACTAGACTTGCCTTATGCTACACGCTAGTTGGTCTATGTTAGGTGTACTAGAAACCGTGCAGCTTCTCGGCCTATTCATAGCACGGTTTTTGGCAGCATACATTGTGTAATTCTGTTTTTATTTTAGCAGCTCTTATGGCACTAAAGTAATAGAAATCTACCGCTTCTGCTTATTCCTTGTCTTCCGACGACAGGGCAGCTACTTTTATCTTTTGCTGTGACAAGCTTTTCCTCCTGTTTGGTTTTTTTTTTGCATATATGACCGCACAATGTGACAATCTGTGACACACACCCGAGTCTGGCGGCTGCTCGGACAGAGAAAAGGCCATCCACAATGTGGTGACGGGCGCTCTCCAGCCTGCGTCTCTTCTGCCCACAATGTCAGGAGGCCATTACACGGCCGTGCATCTTATCGCTCAGCCCCGACACACCGCACTCCGTGATTAATTTAGTTTGATGTGAAGGAAATTAATTGTATGACTTTTCCTTCCAGATTCTCTTATTGTCAGATTGGCAGAATCCCAGCGACTTGGGAAGGGTGGTTGCCTAGAAACAGGTTGTAAGCTGTAACTATTCACAATTCTTAACCTCTTTCCACCCTATATGAAGTGTGGGGGGGACGTATTGTCAGGCGCTGGTTTATTAATGTACTGGCGTCATTAAGTCATCTACAGTATGTGATCCCGGTCATCTTCCAATTTGTAAAAATTATCAGCGGTCTGTTGTGGAACTTTTTACGACAAGTTTTCAATCCTGACATTGGTTTGAATTCTCATTAACCTGATTTATTATGGTGAAAGTAAAATTAATTTTTCATATTACATATAAATGATTCTGTAAATGTCATTGATAATAACCGTTAACCACAAAAAAATTCTGTGCCTGTAAGGCATTGCTGAACTACTTTTATATGGAAGAAGTGATTGCGTTTTGCAGTGTCGTGAAACTTGCTAAAAGTGCCTGGTGGGTTGTGATTAGAGATGAGCGGATCCGTTGAAGTTCGGGTTTGGCGGGTTCAGCCGAACTTTAGATAAACTTCTGTTCTGAACCCGGACTTGACCCGAACCCCTTTGTAACTCACTGATTGGACAGTTTGGGTCTCCTCCCACATATGGCCAGTAGTAAACAGAAGACCACTGGGGGAGGGCGGTAAAGCACTCAAACACTATTTTAATCTATTTATTTATGTCAGTTTTTGGTTCAAACATCGAATTATAGATTGGATCCATTCGCCTCTGGTGTGGAACCTACACCTGTCAGACATTTATGGCATATCTTCTTGATACACTGTCATTTTTAGAACAACTTCCATGACTTATCTCTAAATAGGTGGGGAATTTCTGATCTCTGGCACCCCTACAATTCAGTAGATTGGGGGTCTTTGAGCCCCGAGCTGTGATCCCAGTTTAATAGAGCATCATGGTGCCACTCCTCTCATTGTCTATGGGACTGATGCAGATAACCCAGCAAGGAACGCAGCTATCTTCATCATTCACTTAATCTGCTCTTCATAGCGGTTTGCTAGACCTGGTGCTAGTGCTGACAGACTGCTACAGGCGACATGTGGCTCCCGAGCCATAGCTTGGTGACCCTTGCGTTTAGTTGGACCATCATTTATTTTTCAACAGGACATTGACCCCAAACACACCTCCAGGCTGTGTAAGGGCTATTTGACTAAGAAGGAGAGTGATGGGGTGCTACGCCAGATGACCTGGACTCCACAGTCACCAGACCTAAACCCAGTCGAGATGGTTTGGGGTGAGCTGGACAGCAGAGTGAAGGCAAAAGGGCCAACAAGTGCTAAGCATCTCTGGGAACTCCTTCAAGACTGTTGGAAAGCCATTTTCGGTGACTACCTCTTGAAGCTCATCAAGAGAATGCCAAGAATGTGCAAAGCAGTAATCAAAGCAAAAGGTGGCTACTTTGAAGAACCTCGAGTATAAGACATATTTTCAGTTGTTTCACACTTTAAGTATTTCATTCCACATGTGTTAATTCATAGTTTTGATGCCTTCAATGTGAATCTACAATTTTCAGAGCCCTGAAAATAAAGAAAACTCTTTGAATGAGGTTTGTCCAAACTTATGGTCTGTACTATGTATATATGTATGTATGTGCGCGTGTGTGTGTGTGTGTGTGTGTGTGTGTGTGTGTGTGTGTATATATGTTTTACATTCTGGACCTGCTTGGTGATTGGCTATATTGGTCAGTATAGATAAATTTGAAAAGCCTTAATCAAGAATTTGATAGAAATTGAAGAGTCCTGAATGTGACAAACCAGGTGCAGGGTCCGCGCTGGTGTGATATGAGGGTATGGGGTGACTGTGATCAGCGCCTATGCTGTGCCTGTTTATTTACGGGGAGCATTGGCCGCACACGTGCAGCTCCGTAAACCGAGGCTTTTGTTAGTCGCGATGTACACGGACCTTTTAGGAGAAGCCGCTATTTATAGCGATAAATTCCAATTGCGTTGGAATGGAAAGGGGTTCAGAAAAGGATATGATCCAGCAGAGAAGGCCGCTCTGTTCATCTCAGTTACACTGAACGCCTGCGGACTCTTTCCTGTCATTACATCAGAACGTGCCTTTCTTAACCCTTTACTTTCCACACATCCCACTCCTTATGCCTCTGAAAATTCTAATGAATGAAAGGACCACCTTCAAAGATACTTCTATAAAATACTATGAACTGCATCGAGAGAAGACGCCGCTCTATTCAGCAGTGAATTTTTCCCATGATGAAGTTCACTGTGGGTTATTTACATTGACTTAATTTGACTCTGCTTTATAAAATCGTCTACAAATATGTATTTATTCTTGTTTAGCTCATGTCGACAAGTGCTGTTATCAAATCTACTTTACATAATTACGGAAGTGCGATCTGCAATAGGGTTTAATAGGTAACATCTTTGTGGCGAGTGGAATACCTGTGTAAGGAGACTTAAAGGCCATGCAATGCTCATAGTAGTGCATAGTGCAGAGACTAGAAGTCCTGTGAATGATTTTTTTTTTTTTTTTCCATTCACGAGACAAAACCTTTAACTACCCTAGAATGAAAACATGAAGGAATTTGTTACTTTTTCTTCCTCCCTATTCTAGATTTATAATTGGATGTATATTCAGTATTATGTTCGCGCAGATCACATGCATATCTGTCTTATTCTACCAGTGAACTTAAACCTTGTTCCTAATTATAGGTTTGATGTTAATTTTAAAGTGTGAAAATAGCGGCTTGTCTTGAGTAGATTACATCAACCACTGTGATCTGACAAGAGATAATTACACTTTAGCAGTGAACTCTTCAGAACGAGTTTCAGGGCTGCTCCCGAGAATGCTGGAATATAGTGCGTTCTACCAGGTTCTGCTGTCATGGTCCTCTTCTGGTTGGCTTTAATAAAAGTAGAAGGTAAGGTGCACTTACTTTGCTTTTGTCTGTAGGCCTTAAAGGGTTTTTTGGCCTAATGATATTTAGTGATTCTTTGTTAGGATAGATCGTCAGCATCAGATTGGTAGGGTTGATCATTGTTGAAACCTCACCATTCTGCTGTTCAGTGGCATAAGTCTGTTGTAAAGGGTGACCTGATCCAGAATAGCAAAGCTGATCCAATGTCATCATCAATATCATAAGGCTTGGGCAGCTCCTTTAATTTTATGTAATTACCACTAACAGGTGTCCCAGATAGATTGTCTATAGGAACTGTGACGTTGCACCTTGCAACATAGGGGGTTACTCGCTCAGCATGAGGGCTTCAGGTAGACATAGGAGGCACAGTTTCTTAAGATCACAGCCTGCTTTATTCCACTCCATAAAGCACCGTGCTGGTACGGACATCACATGGCATGTACAGGCAGGAAAACAGGTACATTCCCAAACCTCAGCCCTTCAGGTTATGTTCAGTCCACAAGTCGCTGCAGAGCCTTCTCAGATGCTGTTTCCTTACCTCCACCCATCAATACACCCAGCTACTTCCTCCAGCACAGGAACTTCAGTGCAGGGCCTTGAGTGTGTCCAGAGGCCTGACTTTCATTCCTGGGACCACACCCCGAGGTGGAGATATGGTGAACAGCCGTCCCACCTATCTCATTAGCTGTCCACAACAGAGCCGGCCCAGGTAACACACCTTAACCCTCTCAGCATAGTACCAGTGATTATATCACAGAACCTTAATGCACCACTCCAGCTTTTTTGTTTTTATTGCTCAATTGTCACACACAGAGATAAATCTGTGGCAGATCTGTGGTTGCAGTGAAATTGTGGTCAATCAGTGCCAGGTTTGTGGCTGTTTACAAATGGATCAATATGTCCATGATTTCACTGCAACCACACATCTGCCAAAGATTTATCTCGGTGTGTGATGGGGCCTTTATACTCCCCTTCCAGCGGCTTCATCTCCTATCACCACCACTCCAGTCAGTCTCCTGTGATTTGTGACCAACCCCCAGTTAGTGTTTCATGGAGAGCGCCGGAGGTCACAAATCAATACAACTCTATGGGAACCTCGTTCTGGCTCTCATAGACTTGCATGGAGCACTTGTGACATAACTTCTGACTTTTGGTTATTCAGAAGATACGGGTGAAGATAAAACAAAGAAGCCACCGGATGGTAAGTATATGACGGGGAGCAGGGGGCGTACATGTGAAGCGCCACGCAAACGCTGAAATAAAAAAAAGCAAAAAAAAAACAAAAAAGAAATCTGAAGTGGTGCTTTACACGTCATTAACCCTTGCATATACTGGCATCATGTACACTGGATGATTTATTTTTCTGAAGTAAAGAGGAATATTTTAGATTTTATTTTAATAAAGAATTTGGAATATATTTACATATAACTATTACAACTGAATTTAAGTTGTGCCTCTGATTTGTGGTTGTGAATTCTCTGTCTGTGGAGTATGTCTGACGTGTAAAAGGACTCCTTGTGCATGATCCTAAGTGGCATTGGTATGGCGTGTAATTGGAGTGGTATTCTAGCGGTGCACTGGTCAGTATATGCCCCTGGTCTTCCTAAAGATAGCATCGCAGCGTTGGTGCCGCCGGATGAGTTGGCGTAAAGCAGCGGAGTGCATTTCCTATTGTTTACTATGGTTGAAGTCTTTCCCTGGAGTCCAGACTCCTGAATGCATACTCGCGGTCTCATGTTAGCACAGGTCACATTGCAACCTTGGCTCCCCGCTTCCTGTGACCGCTGTGACTTCGGCAGCAAAGTGAGGATGTTTTATCATCCTGTCATATCCCCGCGTTGCTGGCAGAGCTCCAGCCATGAAGGATCTGCTGCTAAAAATAGTCCTTGCTGGGGTTTGTTTCCCCCACCGGGATATGACAGCATCGGCTAGGTCATGCCAAGCTGTCACTCCTGAAATGTTTGTATTCACATTGTCCTAATTAGAGGGAGAGTCCTACAGATGAATAGCAGGATGCCACTCTATGGGAGCCGGCTCATCTCCTCTCTGGATTCCCTTGGTGAGTGCTTTAGTGATATTTGCATCCATCACCACGCCGCGCCGTTATAAGTTCTGTTTAATTACCGCTAATTATAAATCCAGCTATATACCTGATATAACATCGGCATGAAAATTTATATGTGGAATTAGCGCTAATGATATCCGCACACGGAGTGTGTGCTGCCGGAGCCACAAGTGGGGGCGCAAATAGACACTTCCCACAGTTCAAGGAACCAAATATTATCCAATCCTTTTGTCATTAATGTATAGAATTAACTGACTCTACAGGTGTTCTGAATTGGGTTATATACTATAATAAAATGTATTCATTTATATAGCGCTATTAATTCCACAGCGCTTTACATACATTGGCAACACTGTCCCCATTGGGGCTCACAATCTAGAGTCCCTAACTTTTATGTCTTTGGAGTGTGGGAGGAAACCGGAGTACCCAGTGGAAACCCACGCAAACACGCTCCTTACAGAAGTTGTCCTTGGTGGGATTTGAACCCAGGACCCCAGCGCTGCAAGACTGCAGTGCTAACCACTGAGCCACCATGTGGCCCTATAGACATAATAGGATTCATTATAATCAATTAAGCTGTGTTATTAATGATTTGCTAATGAACTCACTTAAGGGATGATTGAAGGATCAATAGTTTCTATGGAGAAGCCTGTAGGGAAAAAAAAACAGAAGAAAAGTCATATGCAAAATCTACTGGGGTAAAATGAGTGTACATCAGGGTTTATAGAGCAAAAAAAAGATCAAATTACTATAATTTGGTGAAAAATAGATTTTGCAACACCTCAGTTACTTTCTTTCTGGTGAATTTTAAAACATAATGACCATATAGTGCTTTGCGTTTCGCGCAACATGCACTAGTAATCCTACAAGGCTGTGGTTGAGCGTACGTTGCTTGAAACACGTTGGACTATATGAACCATGTTATAAAGTAATAAAATACGGCAAGAAAAAAAACAAAACGTGGAACATTCTCCCCCCTCCCCCCCCTTGGATAATATGGAAGCATAAACTCAGCAAATGTGCCTGATGTAGAGTATTACCAGCATGAAAGGTCTACGACTCATGAATTTATTTTTTTTTTTTTTTACCTTGTATACCAAATTTACTTTTATTTACACTATAAATTCATGTATATATTATATAATCTATTCCAATTCATGGTTGACGTACGTTTTACTTTCTAGCCCTTGGTCGACCAGAGGTGAGCACCTTTCAAAGAGAATTTATCAACAGGTTTTTTTCTATTACTGTACATTATGCTGCACTCAGATTTATCGGAAGAGACCCTGATTCCAGCAATGTCGCTTGCTGAACTGTGTGTTGTTTCAATAATCTCCTGTTGATTAAACACTGGATTTTATCACTAGCTGTTTTGTGCCATGTAGTCGTGCTGCTCTGTGTAACCCCGCCCACACTACTGATTACATTAAGGATTCTGCCAATCAGTAGTGTGGGCGCCGGTACACAGAGCTCCGCTGAATGCTGCTTGATCTGCAGCAGAAAAAAAGTGATTTTATCAAAAGTATAGCAAGCAGCCCAGTTTGTAATGTCTCTGAAATGATGGTCTATGCTCCTACTTCATGCTGCTCTCAGATTACATAGCAAAAACCTAGCAACAGATTACCTCTTAATTATTTAGGCATCCTCAGTACAATCTGACTCTATTTTAAGACTAGGTAGAAAAGGCTTGGCACGTTTTGGTATGGGTGCTCAGGTAGGGTTAGTCCCGTAATTGAAAAGGTATAAACCAGACCTTGTTTATATCTTTTCTATTTTAAGACTGACCTATGAAAGACCGATTTTAATATTCGCCCTCTATAAAAATAAAAATAAAAAGCCACAGGCCCCCAAAATTCCATGTGATTAGTGCAGTTTATATTTTACCAAATTAGAAACCCCATCTGGCCACAAAAAAACAAAAACACCTAAGGCCACGATCACACATTCAATATTTGGTGAGTTTTTAACCCTGTATTTGTAAGGCTGCTTTCACACATCTGGTTTTTTCTAAGCGACAGAATATGGCGCTTTGCAGAAAAAACGCAACCGTTTTTTTTTTGCCGCTGGTTGCGGTTTTCCCCGCATAGACTTGCATTAGCGCCGTATTGTGCCGCATGGCCTTGCGTTGCATCCGTTTTTTGCCGGATGCGGCATATTTAGCCCATGCGGCGGCCGGATCAAACGTTGTCAGCACGTTTTTTTGTGTGGCGAAAAAACCGCATCGCGGCGCGATTTACAATGCAAGCCTATGGACGCCAGATGCTTTTTTTTGCACTGCACATGCTCAGTATCAAGCCACATCCATCAAAAAACGGACGGGACGCATGGCAAAAACTTATGCAACGGATCCGTTTTTTTTCACCGCATCCGTTGCATAGGTTTTTGAGCCGGATTGAGCCGCACTGCAAAAACCGGATGTGTGAAAGCAGCCTAACCCAAAACCTGGAGTGGGTGAAAAATGCAGAAGTGGTGACATGTTTATATTAGGGTACATGCCCATGATGAGTTTTAGGGTGCGCTCACACTAGCGTATGACTTGTATGATTATCGGATCGCATCACCCGGGTGGCCGCACACTCTCTGGGACAGGTGCGTGTCAGCTGTATAGAAATACATGCAGCCGACCCGCTCCTATCAGCAGAGTGTGCGGCCGAGCCGGGTGATGCGATACGATAATTGTGCGAGTCATACGCTCGTGTGAGTGCACCCTCACTCGCGTTCTGCACACAGCATTTTACAGTACAAGTAAAGTGGATGAGATTTACAGAAATCTCACTTTACTTTTTTATGGTGCGTAAAGTTTCCTGCGGTGTTTTCCCAAGCCGCAACATGTCAATTTCTCTTGCGGGAACACTCTGTTTTCTGTGCGGGTTTTCCCCATAGACTTGTGTTAGATGTTAAAAATCCGCAGGTATAAGTCACCCCTGCTTTTTTTGGTGTGTTAACCCAGCAGAAACTCTTCAAAAACACATGTAATCCGCACCTATTGATGTCAGTACCAGGGAGTTTCAAAAATAAAACCACTTTAGTTAAAGGATGACAACCCCAAACAGACACACAAAATGCAGCGTCAAAATGCGATAAAAACGCAGCGCCAAAAATACACACAAGCGAAATGAAAAAACAGCACGCAGGTAAAGTAGGTGCGGAGATGGTGCTAGAAGTCTGCAGTCATCAACCCAAGTGATCCTGATCGGGGTAACGTCTCATGCTTTTCTTCTGATTGTTCAACTGCTAGTTTTGTCTTAGGCTCCTTTCACATTGCGCTTTTACTTACATTCAGTGGTCCTGTTGGGGCATCTGTCCGAACTGCCCCTCTCCCACCCCGCTAAACGTGTTTTGGACGCATGCACCGACAGGGCCATTGACTATAATGGAGCAGACTCCGTTAGCGTGTACTCTGTCTTGCACCATTTTTGCACATATATGTTTTCTGCAGGCGGACACCAGAACGTAGTAGACTACGTATTAGCGGGGTGGGGGAGGGGTGGTTTGGACGCATGCCCCGACAGGACCACTGAACATAAGTAAAAACGCAATGTGAAAGTAGCATTACAAATACGGAGGCAAGAAAACTCAGCGTGTGCATGGGGTCTAAATGCAAGAGAAAATGCAATGTGTCCCTCCAGCCTATGGATATGGTGAGACCTGAAAGCTGAAAATCCATACATAAAATGTGATCTGAACAGCCCCATTGGTCGGTATATTCAGAATGAAGCAATATAGATTGAGTATTCTGCGTGTGGACATGTATTCATTGCATAACTAGGAAAGTAAGGAAAATCACGTTTTGCATTGCTAAGGCCGCTTTAACACATCCGGTTTTTGCTGAGCGGCACAATACGGCGCTTTGCAGAAAAAAACGCAACTTTTTTTTGCCGCTGGTTGCGTTTTTTCCCCATAGACTTGCATTAGCGCCGTATTGTGCCGCAGGCCTTGCGTTGCGTCCGTTTTTTGCCAGATGCGGCATATTTAGCCCATGTGGCGGCCGGATGGAACGTTGCCTGGAACGTTTTATTGTCCGGCGAAAAAAAAAAACGCATCGAGCCGGATCCGGCGCAATGCGGCGCGATTTACAATGCAAGCCTATGGATGCCAGATGCGGAGTCCTGCGGCAAAAAGCACATCCGGCCGCTGGATGCGTTTTTTTGCACTGCGCATGCTCAGTATCAATCCGTATCCGTCAAAAACCGGACGGGCCGCATGGAAAAACGTATGCAATGGATCCGTTTTTTTCGCCGCATCAGTTGCATAGGTTTTTGAGCCGGATTGAGCCGCACTGCAAAAACCGGATGTGTGAAAGCAGCCTTAGTCCACCCTACGAGCGCGTCCGGCTGATAGCCAACACCATTTGTAATAATAAATACTTTTTAATGCAATGACTTGTGTTCCTAAATGAATCTGACCTTGTGACGTGCGGGGGAGGGGACCACGGCGAGAGGCCTGTTACTTTATTTAGTATTCTATCCCTGAATCTAAAAATACTCGTAATTTCAAACATCTGCTTTTTCTTGTTTTGTGGCTTTGTTTTCCAGATTTAAGCAGCTACATTATGTAGTTACAGTGGTAAAGGACCAAAATACCTTCCAGACACCGAGAGACTCCCTCCAGGGCAGACAGTTTATTCTGGCTGAAAACATTTAGATGCTTTTCTTTCTTTCTTTTTTTATACAAGTGATTTGTGCAGCGACCTCTCTGGTTTAGCTCATCGCTGATTACAGTATTAGGCTACGTTCACACAGGGCATCTTTTCTGTTTTTGTTGCGTTTTTGAAGTCACAAAGATGCACCTAAGGGCATTTGCGCACGTTGCGTTTTTTCATGCATTTTGAACTGCAGCGTTTCAATGCTAAAAAGCTTGCGTTTTGATTTCTAAGCAAAGTCTAAGGGAATTTAGCAAAATTTGTCCGCATGATGCTTTTAGCCCCCGGGCACTTTCCGTTTTTGCGTTTTTTGCTCCCCTTCTTCCGAGAGCCGTAACTTTTTTATTTTTCTGTCAATCTTGCCATATGAGGGCTTGTTTTTTTGCGAGACAAGTTGTACTTTTAAATGAAACCATAAGTTTTACCATATGGTGTACTGGAAAATGGCAAAAAAAATTCCAAGTGTGGAAAAATTTAAAAAAAAAGTGATCGTACAATAGTTTTTGGGATATTTTATTCACAATGTTCACTATATGGTAAAACTGATGTATGTATGTGATGCCTGAGGTCAGTGTGAGTTTGTAGACACCAAACATGAATAGGTTTACTTGCATTAAAGGGGTTAAAAAAAATTCACAAGCTTGTCCAAAAAAAGTGGCGCACATTTTGCGCCATTTTCTAAAACCCGTAGTGTTCTCATTTTTCGGGATCTATGGCTCAGTGACTGCTTATTTTTTGCGTCTCGAGCTGACGTTTTTAACGGTACCATTTTTGCGCAGATGCTACGTTTTGATTGCCTGTTATTGTATTTTGCGGCGACCAAAAAACGTAATTTTGGCGTTTGGAATTTTTTTGTTGCTACGCTGTTTACTGATCGTTATAATTGATTTTATATTTTGATCGGGCATTTCTGAATGTGGCGATACCAAATGTGTATTTTTTATTTTTTTAACCCTTTAATTTTCAATGGAGTGAAAGGGGGGGGGGTGATTTGAACTTTAGATTTTATTTTTTTTTTTTATTTTTTTTTTAAATTATTTTACTAGTCCCCCTAGGGGGCTATACCAATCAGCAATCAGATCACTCTGCCCTATCTTCAGATCACCGCTACAGAGCTGAGAACTGCAGATTTGGTGCTTTACTTTCAATGCCGGCTGTATTCCGGCATTGAGAGGAAGTGACTCATGTTAGCTACAGGCGTCCTCACATGACCCTGTGCTACCATGCAAACAACCGAAAGTCACGTAATCATGTCACGTGACTTCCGATGGGGGCGGGGTAAGTCACTGTCATGGCGGCGCGCATATAAATCTCGCTGCCAGATTTTGGCAGCGAGATGTAAGGGGTTAATGGTTGCGGGTGGAAGCGATTCCACCCGCGACTAGCAGGCACACATGTCAGCTGTTAAAAACAGCTGATATGTGCGCGAATCGCCGCCGCCTGCCCACGGCAGGGGGCGGGGATTAGCTGCACACGATCCACGACGTACCCAGTACGTCATGGGTCGTTAAGGGGTTAAATGCAGGGTTTTGAGTGACAAAATTTTGTCCAAATCTCTTTGTTTATAAAAGAGTCAATTCTTTTTTGCGTTTTGGCAGCGTTTTACTAACATTGAAGTCAATGACAGTTTTTAAAACGCATTCAAAATCCAAGCGTTTTACCTGCATTTTTGATGCTAAACGCATGCTTTTTTTTTTGTCAAAGTTAAAGCATGCGTTTTTGGCAATATAGGGAAAGAAGTTTCCTTTTGCCCTCACATCCAGCCCGACTAAAAAAAAAAAAAAAAAGTCAAACAATAAGTTAAATTTATTTTTAACAAATATTAAATCTCAATCATTTTAGGAAAATTATCATAGTGTATGATTTAACCCCTTTACGACCGCCGATACGCCTTTTAACGGCGGTAAATAAGGGTACTTTTTCCGATCCGCCGCTTTTTAACGGCGGTCGGAAAAAAGGGTCTAGCGCCCCCCAGAGTCAGAAAATTTCCGGGGTCTCAGCTGCCGGGGGTAGCTGAGACCCTGGAGATCATGATTCGGGCCGGTTTTTCCGGTCCCCGCTCACCTGATGACCGGTATACACCGTATACCGATCATCAAGTTATAGTAAATGACCGCGCCGGTAAAAAATGATTTATCTCCCATCTGGCATGATCAAACATGCCAGATGGGAGATAAATCTTTTTCCCGGTTCCCTCCGGTCCCCCGGTGTCCCCAAAGTGCCCCCCCCAACCCCCTCCCGAAAATCCAAGATGGCCGCGCGCACCGGCGATCACAGCAGCGCGCCGGCCGCATTTCCACTGTTCCTATGGTTTCTGTCGTATGTGCCATAACACATACGACAGAAACCTGCTCCCCAGGCCCTGCCGGGATCCCCCCTACCCCCCCCTGGTGTTCCCCGGTGTCCCCCGGTGTCATACATACCTGTCGCAGCTCTGATCCCCCGCGGCCCCCTCCTCCGGCTCCTTCTCTGCAGACTCCGGTCACATGAGCAGAGCGCAGCTGTCAGCTTCCTGTGTTCAGGACGCTGGCTGCTCGCACTCTGCAGCTGTGACCCGGGGAGGGTGGGTGCAGATTCTTTGCACCCACTCTCCTCAAATGGAGGGTCTGCCCTCCTAGAAAATGGGGGATACGTTCCCTGAACGTGTCCCCCATATTCTAGAAGGTCCAGAGGCGACGTGGGACGTCCAAATGGATTATTGTGGATTTTTTTTTTTTTCTTTTCAATAAATTGGTCAATCAGGGAATGTTTGGGGGAGTGTTTTTTCAAATAAATTTTTTTTTGTTGTCAATTTTTTTTTTATTACTGTCAATTAGTTATGTCGGGTATCTGATAGACGCCGTGACATAACTAATTGCTGGGCTTGATGCCAGGTGACATTACACACCTGGTATCAACCCCATTCATTACCCCGTTAGCCAACGCACCAGGGCGCGGGATGAGCTGGGGCGAAGCGCCAGAATTGGCGCATCTAATGGATGCGCCACTTCTGGGGCGGCTGCGGCCTGCTATTTTTAGGCTGGGAAGAGTCCAATAACCATGGCTCTTCCCATCCTGAGAATACCAGACCCCAGCTGTCAGCTTCACCTTGGCTGGTGATCTAATTTGGGGGGACCCCACGTTTGTTTTTTTTTTTTAATTATTTATTTATAAATAATTAAAAAAAAAAAACAGCTTGGGGAGCCCTCCAAATTGATCACCAGACAAGATGAAGCTGTCAGCTGTGGTTTGCAGGCTACAGCTGTCTGCTTTACCCTAGCTGGCTATCAAAAATAGGGGGGACCCCACGTCATTTATTTTAATTCTTTTTTTTTTTTTTGGGCTAAATACAAGGCTAGGCATCCTTTAGTGTCACATGAAAGGCACTAAAGGGCGCCAGCTTAGAATATGCAGGGGGGTGGGACGTTATATATGTTTGACATCTATCCATTCATCCATTGTAGCATTTTACGCTGTGTGCCCACAATCAGGGTTTGCAACGTTTTGGGCGCAGAGTGTTTTCCCTGCGTCCATAACGCTGCGTTGTGCAGTAGAAGCACAGTGGCAGGATTTTTAGAAATCCCGTGCCCACTGTGTTTCTTTTCTCCGCAGCATAAATCGACCTGTGGCGCAGCTTCCCGAGCCTCAGGATGTCAATTTATGCTGCGGAGATGAGTGTTCTTTGCAGGTAGAATAGAACTAAAGTCCACAGCAGCCTGAACCCAAATCGTGGGCATGGGCAGCTGCGTTCTCCCGTGGACAACACTCACATTTCTGCAGGAGGCTGACACTGGGTACTAGACGCCGTGTCGCTGGATCATGGCCACATAGCCTAAAGGCTACTTTACACGCTGCGATATCGGTCCCGATATCGCTAGCGTGGGTACCCGCCCCCATCTGTTGTGCGACACGGGCAATCGCTGCCCGTGCCGCACAACATCGCGCAGATGCGTCACACATACTTACCTGCCCGGCGACGTCGCTGTGACCGGCAAACCGCCTCCTTTCTAAGGGGGCGGTCCGTGTGGCGTCACAGTGACGTCACTGAGCGGCCGCCCAATAGAAGCGGAGGGGCGGAGATGAGTGGCCGGAACATCCCGCCCACCTCCTTCCTTCCTCATAGCGGCCGGGAGGCAGGTAAGGGGAGCTTCCTCGTTCCTGCGGCGTCATACATAGCGATGTGTGCTGCCGCAGGAGCGACGAACTACATCGTTACTGCTGCAGTAACGATAATCGAGAATGGACCCCCATGTCACCGATGAGCGATTTTGCACGTTTTTGCAACGATGCAGAATCGCTCATCGGTGTCACACGCAGCAACATCGCTAATGCGGCCGGATGTGCGTCACCAATTCCGTGACCCTAACGACTCCGCATTAGCGATGTCGCAGCGTGTAAAGCCCCCTTAACAGTGAGAAATTTTTTGCTACAGCAACAGTTTTGTGAAGTACCTGTGGATTCAAAATGTTTACTATACTCCTGAATAAAATCCTTGAGGGGTCCAGTTTCCAAAATGAGGTCACTTGTGGGGGGTTTCTGATGTATAGGTGCCCAAGGGGCCCTGCTAATGTGACATGGTGCGCGCAATTTACTTCAACTTTTCCAAAATTCAAATGGTGCTCCTTCCATTCCAAGCCCTCCCATTTATCCAAACAAAGGTTTTTGGCCACATGTGTGGTATCCCTGCGCTCACAAGAAATTAGATAACAACCTGTGGGGTACACGTTTTGTTGTTGCCTCTTGAAAAAGTGAAAAATGTGTCGCTAAATCAACATTTTTGTGAAAAAAATGAAAATTTCAATATGGCAACCTAAGCTTATCAAATTCTATGAAGTATTCGTGGATTCAAAATGCTCAATATACACCTAGATTAAAGCCTTGAGGGGTCTTATTTCCAGAATGGGGTCACTTGTGGGGGACCTCCACTGCTTAGGCACCTCAGGGGTTCTCCTAATGCAACATGGCGTCCGCTATTGATTCCAGCCAATTTTGCAGTCAAATTGCACTCCTTCTCTTCTGAGCCCTGTAGTGTGCCCAAACAGTTGATTTCCACCACATACAAGATATCAACAAACTCAGGAGAAATTGCGCAATAAATTTCATGGTGATTTTTTTCCTGTTACCCTTGTGAAAAAAAAAGCTACCTGGTTGAAGTAACAATTTTGTGGTAAAATTTTATTTTTTTATTTTCATGGCTCAACGTTATAAACTTCTGTAAAGCACCTGGGGGTTCAGGGTACTCACCAAACATCAAGATAAATTCCTTGAGGGGCCTAGTTTCCAATATGGGGTCACTTGTGGTGTTTTTTTGCTGTTTACGTACCTTAGGGGTCCTCCAAATACGACATGGTGCCCGCAATCTTTTTCAGCCAAATTTCCTTTCCAAAATTCAAATATTGCTCCTTCCGTTCCAAGCCCTCCCATTTGTCCAAACAAAGGTTTCAGACCACAAGTGAGGTATCACCGCGCTCATAAAAAAGTGGGTAACAAACATTGGGGTCACATTTTTGGAATTACCTCTTGAAAAAGTGAAAACATTGATGCTAAAGCAACATTTTTGAGAAAAAAATGAAAATTTTCAATGTGACAACGTAACGTTATCAAAATCTGTGAAGTACCTGTGGATCCAAAATGCTCACTATACCCCTAGATAGAAGCCTTAAGGGGTCTAGTTTCCAAAATGGTGTCACTTGTAAGGGGTTTCTGCTGTTTAGGTACCTTGGCGGACATGTAAATGCAACATGGTGCCCGCAATCTATTTCAGCCAAATTTGCTTTCCAAAATTCAAATATTGCTCCTTCTGTTCCGAGCCCTCCCATTTGTCCAAACAAAGGTTTCTGACCACATGTGGGGTATTGGCGCGTTCATAAGAAAGTGGGTAACAAGTTTTGGGGTTCATTTTGTTGTGTTATTTCTTCTAAAAGTGAATAAATTTGGGGTAGAGCAACATTTTAGGTAAAATTTTATTTTTTGCTTTTTTTCATTCCACTTTGCTTTAGTTCCTGTGAAGCACCTGAAGGGTTAATAAACTTCTTGGATGTGGTTTTGAGTACTTTGAGGCGTGCTGTTTTGAGAATGGTGTCACTTTTAGGTATTTTCTGTCACTTAGGCCTCTCAAAGTCACTTCAAATGTGATGTGGTCCCTAAAAAAATGGTTTTGTGAATTTTGTTGAAAAAATGGGAAATTGCTGATGAACTTTGACCCCTTCTAACTTCCTAACCCCAAAACATTTTGTTTCAGAAATTGCGCTAATGTAAAGTAGACATGTGGGAAATGTTATTTATTAACTGTTTTGTGTGACATAACTCTCTGGGTTAAGGGCATAAAAATTAAAAGTTTGAAAATTGCAAAATTTTCAAAATTTTCATCAAATTTCCGATTTTTTCACAAATAAAAGCAAAAAATATCGTTCTAAATTTATAACTATCATGAAGTACAATATGTCACGAAAAAACAATGTCAGAATCACCGGGATCCGTTGAAGCGTTCCAGAGTTATGACCTCATAAAGTGACACTGGTCAGAATTGCAAAAAATGGCCTGGTCATTAAGTACAAAACTGGCTTCGTCCTTAAGGGGTTAAAGCATGAATTTTTTTTTTATTTTGTTTTTCACTTTTTTCCTAGTGTTTGAATGTTCAAACTTTATTTAGTAGTGTCTTTGTATTGAAAACACATCCCATTTTAAGCACTGAAAATGCATGTAAAACGCGGTCAAAACGCATGCGTATTTCCTGCGTTTATGTGGCCAAAACCAAATTTGACAATGACAAATTCTGCCAGAGGATGCGTTCATTTCTGCAAGTTACAGAACGCAATGTGCGCACATAGTGCCTTAATGCTTGCATTTCCTTCCCCCAGCAAAGTCTATGAGATTTCTATTTTGCTGTCCACACCGGGCATCTTTTTTAGGCTGTTTTTTTTTTTTGAAGATGCAGCATGTCAATTCTTTCTGCGTTTTTGAGCCCTTCCAGTCAATAGATTTGACTTAAAAAAACGTATTGGGAAAAACGCATTGCTTTTTTGGTGAGTTTTTTGGGACAAAACACATGTTTGTGGACAATAAAAAGCACTGTGTGAACATAGCTTTAATGTTGTGCTTCACTTGTTATATCCTTTATATTGTCACGTTGTTCGTGTATCGCAGAGCAGAAAGTCCTTATATTGTGGATCCTTGTTACATTAGCACATTGATCCATTTGGATACCCAAGACCAGCCCAAATCAGTCCTAAGGCCTGTTTCACACATCAATGAAAAACAGACATTTTTCACCGACGTGTTAAAAACGCATATGTACCTCCGTGTGCCATGATTCAAGGCACACATGTGTTCTCAATGTGCTATCCATGATAGCACATGCAGATCAGGTACTCCAAACTCACCTGTCGCCTCTCTTGCTGGCCATGGTGCTGATATCTCCTGCTTTCCTGTGTCCGGCCGCTGCTGTGTCACCGCTGCTGCTACTTCCGGGTCTGCTGTGTAGTGCATATTCATGAGAGTAATTAATGGGGCTGGAAGCAGCAGCCAGCAGCGGCTGAACACATCATTGACGTGTGAAACAGGCCTAACAGAGGGAGTTTTTGCTGCTTTTTTAGGCTTATTAAAACTGTCGTAATTTTCATATGATTACTTTTGTATTTGAGTATTTTGTGACTTCATTTTTATTCACACATTACATTTTTAATGCTTTTTTTTTTTTTCTTTTTTTCCTGTTAAAAACTTGAAAGCACAATAACACACCTAGGGTTTGGGGGAAAATGCAGAAGGGCACAAACACCCCAAAATGGTGATCAAGAACCACATGTAGTGCAATTTTTAGTGTGGTGCATATTTGCCTATGGACGGAGAGAGAGTTTCTGGCTGCAGCATTTTTGCCACAAATAAGTGACAGACAATCTTGGAAAAAGGCAAGGAATAGTAGCATTTCCCTATTCAAATGATTTTTATTAGGTTTTGTAGTTAACAAATCTTGAAATCATGCGTTACAAAATGTAAGGACATATAGATAGTAAAGCAAGGTTAAGAAAATGCACATATTTTGACCCTCCAGTTTGTTAGTGTTGATCCATCGAGCAGTATATTTTGTTGGTCAAATCAATTGCTTATGAATTAACTTTTTGCAAAACATAACTAAACAACAAATAAAATTAACAACTTCCTGACATGGATTCCATAGACAGTCCAGCAAATTTGCGAGATCAGAAACATATAATTGTAGTGAGTTTTAGATCAGGGAGGTATCAAAGACTAGAGCTTCAAGCCTGGAATTATTAGTGAGCTTGTATTTCTTGAATATAGTTAGTGTTAGTGTTAGTGTTAGCATTTCCTTTAAACTGCAAAATGCAAAACCACACTAATAAAGAATATAATGGGTATAGAGGTGTTTGTATTCATGAAAGTGTTGACTGCCAGGTGCTGCAAATACAAATAGCAGCCATCAATCACTGGTGTGTGAAGGAGGGAGATTGCGGAGAAGAGCTGGGTATCGCTATTACGAAGGCCTCTAAAGACGTCTGTATTATACACATTTTTTTCATAATCCCTGAAGCTTTAATTGACGTATTTTAAATTTGCACAGGAGCATTACATGGCTTATACTTTTTTATGTGTGCTTGGTGCTCTCCACAATGAGATAATTTACCCTTTAGACGATCAGCCACAGGTCTCTAACTTAGTCAAATTAGTTCTGCTTTGCACTGATGAGGGGAAAAAACTCTTTGCACTGATGAGGGGAAACTTGTGTGTGGTTTGGCTTCTTATCCTAAGTCATGTGACAAGGTCTTGTAAAGGGTCAATATTAACTTTTAGGCTAAAGACACACGGAGAGTAAAACTGAGCAAGTGGAATGCGATTTAAAAAATAATTAAAAAAAAATTGCATTTCACTAGGACCAATGTTGCTCTATGGGGCCCCTCCCATGAGTAATTTTTTTCTTATCCCTAATTGGACCGAAAATCGCAGCATGATGCAGGTGGAATCAGATTTGTTTTCTCTCACACCCATACAAGTCTATGGGTGCAAGAGAAACATCGCATTGCACTTGCATTATAGCGGTGTGCAGTGCAGTATACGCATCAGTTGACAATGGAGGAGATAGGAAGATTAGTCCCTCCTTCTCCACAGCACCTGCCCTGTCCTCCTTGACTGTGCTCCGATCGCAGGATCACATCACAGTGGCATGACACTCAGCTTACACTCCAGCAGAGCGGGAGCTGGGTGTCATGCGATGCACTCACAGTAGTGCTCGTGTGGTCCAGCCTTAAGATTGCTATATCTAATAGGTGCCACTACAGTACCTGTCCTCTAAATATAAAGAGGCAATTTACATATTACATGCACAGAACACATATGGTACTCCTTAAAACGTATGAGGCTGTTCATGGCCATATTTTGTAGACCGAGTGCTTAGTTTCTCAATCTGGTCAAGCACTCCGATTAAAATAGAACCATTTTTTTCAAACGTTTGGATAAGGTCTAGTTCTCCTAGCTTTCTCTTTATAAGCCTTTTTTTCAGTCTATCTATTCCTTGAGAACTTGGCACACCAAAAAGGAATATAAGGACTTTATTGTACAGGAAATCCCCCCCCCCCAAAGTTTCTACCCCTATATTTGGGTCTTCATCAGACTGAATAGGTTCTTTTGTAGGCATAGACCTTTAAAACGCACCACTCACCAGGATTTTCCTATATAACCTAAAGTCAGTGCTATACTGGCACTATGAGGCTGATTCTATACATACCTTTAGTTGTCAGCTAGGATGTATAGGTTTTGAAACACAAGTGTTATGATCCGGAACCATGGAAGACCACCATAACTCATTGGTAAAAGGTGACAAGAGCATTGGCAACTAATCTGATGAATAACACTCTGCCTCAGAAAATAGACAAAGAATAGCAAGCCCCCCACATTCAAAGACTGCGGTGATATAGGAAAACACAATACACAGATAGATGATAGGATAAGCAAAAGGTGAGGCCCCCACTGACTAAAATAGGAAAGGACAGGAAAGGGGCTGATGGTGGCCAGAGAAAAACCCTGCAAAATTCCAAATTCCTGATAGTACAAAAAGGCCCTCAGATCATATGATTTGATCTCCGTCCTATACCAGGCGCTCATGTCATACCAATGAACAGAAAACAAGAATCGTTACAAATTCAAAAAGCCACAAACACATGGTGTTAAACACATAGGAGCTATACTCCAAACAAAACTGCAGGGAGTTTCCCAGCTAAGCAACTGAGAGGGAAAATCCCTGCATGCAAATAAACTGAAAACAACCACAGCAAATGACAAACTCAGATAAGCGTAAAAGAACCAAACAACAAATAAAGAGCAAAGCACTTATCTGGGGTAGATGTGGTGTGGAGCAGAATGAAGCAGGCTGGTGAACAAAGAACAACTGACATCCGGCATAGCCTGCTATCAGACCAGGATTTAAATAAGCAGAGAGTTAGCAATGGAAACGCCCATTGCTGCTCAACACACCTGGTCTATGTCCAAACCATTCCTGGCCACAAGAGGGAGCCTCCCAGCAGCCAAAGGATAACTGACATTCACAACACTCAAGCAAGTAAAGCTTGTAAAATGAAAGTTGTTTTTTTTGATTGGCAGCAGCTGCTGACAGCTGGGGTGGGATTTGATAGTGAGTCCAGCCCCCTGCTTGTTGTTCCTCCCACTATCTATTATTTACGCTAATTCCATTATAGAAGTGTTTTACTAATGGTTGTGGCTAAATCATGGTGGCTAAAAGGACCTGTGCTGATGTCATACCCATGTGACCAAAAGGGGCAGGGCCTCAGTCAACATAGCTGATACCAAGAAGTGACATTGTTTTTCTGTTGGCTGAGGCCCCGCCCCTTCTGGTCACATGGGTATGACATCAGCACAGGTCCTTCTAGCCACCATGATTTATAGCCACAAAATTCTATAATGGAATTAGCTTAAATAATTGTGAGAGGATGAACAGGCAGGGGGGCGGGAATCACTGCTGGTCTGCAGCTCTCCCTCCCGTCCATTGGTGACCAGGCACGTCTGTACATTTAGATGTGCCTGCTCTTGGCATTACACTTTACTACAACTTTATTTTTCAAGTGGATAGGATGAAGTTGCTATAGGCTGACATGTCATACCAAGCACAGCCGCTACTAAGATTATGGAGCTGTGCCTGGTAAATAGCGTTTAGGTGGGTACGCTGAGGTTTGCATCCAATCATCCTAATATTGGTGGTGTATCCTAAAGATAGGGTATCAATTGTAAAGAGCCAGATCTTTAAGAGACTTCTGGGATCCATTTATGGACCATTGTCTGATTATCCATAATAGGAATGGCCACCATTTGTGTCATTAAAGGGTTATTCCCAGCTCCAGGATCTTATCCCAATATGTAGTAGGTGTAATAATAATAATACTAATTAGCAAATTCCTCCAAGTAGAAATGTAGTATAGTTCTTTTGATATAGCCATGGCTCTTACCTCCTGTTCAGGGCACGGCAGCTTAGGTTTCCATGGTTACGACTACTCATATAGAGACAGGTGCTCGTGGTCGTAACCATTGATACCTCATATGTAGGGCATTGCAGTTTAGGTAAGTGAAATAGCTAGTCAGGAGAACTCTACTACACTTCTATTTGGTTGTATTTGATAATCTTATTCCTACTACATATTGGGATAGGATCTTGGAGATGGGATACCCCTCTAAGTTGTAAAGCTCTCCATACTGTAGGGATTCACACTGTTGGGTAGGCAGTGTTCATACAGGCAATGCAGTGTGCTCCAAACATGCAGTTTTATTGCTTTCATAAATCTCTCAGGGATTCAAAACTAAAACTGCCGTCTCCGGGTACGAAAGTATAACCGCAAATAAACCGCTCATTCACCAGTCACATATGTCAGTGTGGGCTCCCCCGTACAGATTACACTCCTCTCCAGCCAGCTTCTGGCTGAGGACCCCACCACCAGAGGTCTTTTCTTCCTCCCACACATAGAATGGACTGTATATATCACCTTTCTAACTGGAGAAAACTTTACACAAAGACAGTGTACAGTCCTATAAGTCTTGGCGTCACCTTCAGCTGGATCTCCAGCATCATACCGAAGTATTAACCCCATGTACAGCTCACAGGGACCAGGCTGCAGCTTCCACACACTCCTCTGCCCAGAATACTGAGACCCAGGTGAATATATGCATGATTCTTAATCTGAGCTAGCCAGGTGCATCTAATGAAGACCTGCAGGGCTAGGATTTAACCCAGTCCTATCTGGGTTGCTACAATACTTATTGTATAGCTGTTGGGCAAGTGGATGGTTTGACAGGCAGCTGACTCCCGACTGTCCCATACTCGGTAGCACTTGCCCTGCTGAGCTCTTGTGTGTTCTCTGTGAGAGAGCTCCTGCCAAACACTGCTAAAGAACAAAAGGATCGGCAGACTGAAACCAGACATGAAGATCCTTAAAGGGAACCTGTCACCACTTTTTTTGGCTATAAGCTGCAGCCACCACCACCAGCCTCTTATATGCAGCATTCTAACATGCTGTATATAAGAGCCCAGGCCGGGGGTATAATATAAAAAAACCTCTTTATAATACTTACCTAACGGTCACGCGGTTGGCCTTCTGGGCGTCTTCGTTGTCCGGTGCCGGCGCCACCTCTTTTGGCCATCTTTGTTCTCTTTATCTAGCCGCGGTGCATGACGGGTCGGACGTTATACACACTTGCCGGCATTCAGGTCCTGAGCAGGGCAGATCATAGTATTGTAGTGCACCTGCGCAGGACTGGCGAGTGTGTATGACGTAGCCGCGTCATGCACCCAGGCTTCAGAAAGAGGACGAAGATGGCTGAAACAGGAGGCGCCGGCACCGGACAACGGAGACGTGCATAAGGCCCACCGCGTAACCGTTGGGTAAGTATTATAAAGTGTTTTTTTATGTTCTCACAGTGGCGTGGGCTCTTATATACAGCATGTTAGATTGCTGTATATAAGAGCCCACTTGTGGTGGTGGCTGCAGCTTATAGTCCAAAAAAGTGGCGACAGGTTCCCTTTAATTCCTCTGAGCATACTATAGACTGTCGGCTGAACCGGTCAAGATCAGTGGGTTCAGCCTAAATTGGTCTAATCTGTAAAGCAACTTAATTCCTGTTAAGATGTATTGCATTATTTCTCTGAATGAAATACTCATAGTTACGGTATAATCTATGCAGATTAGTAAATATATTAAGAAAATCATTTTTATTATCAGGAAATTTTGACTTCTTTTTATCAGCAAATGAATTCTCTTTAATTTGCATGCTGGGGTTATTGGTCCAGGAGCGCGGCTTTCTTAGATGTTGGCCGGATCCCACAAGAATGACCAGAGAGTGGTATTCCTAGTCTGAGGTTAATCTATGAAGTGTTTCTTTAAACATCACGTTACGATTTATTGGCCGTTCATAGATTCATGGACTCTTAGTACTTTCTGCCAGAACACTTCACCCACTGTTGACAATTTGAGCTAATAATATTTAAATTAAAATAAAACATTTCTGCAGCCCGGGCCAGGGTCTGCAGACAGCCCTTTAATCTGAGATTCACTGGCTTTGCTTCTCCAACTCCTGTTTATAAAGGCGGCCATCAACACAAATTCTCGCACTAATGTATCCCATGACCTGTTCATCTGTCTTCTTTGCTCGGGCAGCTTTTCTTATCATGTGCTAGATGGAAGAAGACCCTGGATGGGAACTCGCAGGATGGAAATATGTGTTGGTTTTCTTTTCCCACACAGACGGCTGTACTCGAGCACCCAGCGTTCCGATGCAAGTGTAAACAGTCATGGTTCCCAGGTCGTCCTTAGCGTCCCATGTATCCTCTGATCGCCATGGCCATCCTGTCCTCGACACTCGGCCTGCCTTCATCTTCAACAGTTGAACTGTTTTCTCAGACGTTCCACTCGTATAAGAAATACCTGCAACTCTTCCTACAGAAAAGAAGTGGATGTGCGCTCGATCAGCCCCATCTGGTTGCTAGGGATACCGGGAATATTCTGCTTCTTGTCGGCTCGGGCTTTCTGCCTGGCAACATAGATTAAGTATAGCACGTCATTAGTGCTGAAAGTTTATCCAGTTCGGAGTTTTATTAGCTGAGCGAAACTTATTAGAGACCTTATTCTAATTATAACAATGCAAACAGAGCATTGTGTGTGTGTGTGTGTGTGTGTATAATATATATATATATATATATATATATATATATATATATATATATATATATATATATATATATTATACACACACACACACATATATAATATATATATATATATATATATATATATATCGCCCACCTCTGATACCTAATTAGAAATATGTATGTGGATGGCAATTAATGATAGCTACTTAAAGGGGAAGTCGAGGATTAAAAAAAGAGTAGCAGGAAATGTTTTGCCAATCTTATTTCGACATCGTCGCATAGATTAAAAAAAAATGTATTCCATTATAGTTTAACCCCTTCATCCCTCCAGACCCCCCCCCCCCGGCGATTTTGCTGTTTTCACTTTCGTTTTTTCCTTTCCTTCTTCCAAGAGCCATAACTTTTTTTTTTTTAAATTTTTTACATTTTTCCGTCAATATAGCTATGAGGGCTTGTTGTGTTTTTGTTTTTTTTTTTGTGGGATGAGTTGTACTTTTGAAAGACACCATTCATTCTGCACCATATTATAGTGAAAAACGGGAAAAATTCCAAGCGTGGTGAAACTGCCAAAAAAAAGTGCAGTTGCACAATTTATTATTTTTTTTTTTTTTATTTATTTACCATGTTCACTATGTGGTAAACATACCTGGCATTATGATTACACTGGTTAGTTAGAGTTTATAGATGCCAAACATGTATCGTTTTTACTTTTATCTAAGTGGTGGAACAGAAGCAGAAGTTTGTTTTTTAAAATAAAAAAAAAAAAAAAAAGAATAGCACTTTTCTATTACTTTTCCGGGTCCTGTGGCGTTCTCATTTTTCGGCATCTAGAACTCACTGATGGTTTATTTTATGCCTCTTGAGCTTACGTTTTTAATTATACCTTTTCTGCGTAGATGTGATGATTTGATCACCTGTTATTGCATTTTAATGCAGTGTTGTAGCAACCAAAAAGAACGGAATTTTGGCGTTTGGGATTTTTTTTTTCTCGTTACTCAGTACCCATCATTGATTTTTTTTATTTTGATCAGTCCTTTCTGGACACAGCGATACCAAATGTCTCCTTTTTTTTTATTATTATTATTATTGTTTTATTCTCAATATGGCAAAAGGGGAGTGATTTGAACTGTTAAGTTTTATTTTTTTAAATATTTTTTAAAACTTTTTTTTTCTGTTTACTGCACTATCCGCTTCAGCATCACTCTGATCAGGAGAAATGCTGTGTTACTGTGAATGCCGGCAGTCTGGCGGCATTGACAGGAAACACGTCATGGTAGCAACAGGAGTCATCATCTGACCCCGCACTGCCATGCCAACCCATTGGTGTCCTGTGGTTGCGTCACGGGGCCGTGGATGGTGGTGGGTGCAACGTGATCCCAGCCGGAGCACGTTACATTGCGCTGTCAGGGTTTGACAAGCGCGATCTAAGGGGTTAATAGGCGCTAGCATATATCCTGTTAGCCGTACATCTGCTGTTCAGATCAGCAGACGTGCTGGGATGACCACGCGGAGGCGACCTAGGACGTGTATATATACAGTATATATTAGTCCTAGGTTGTGAAGGGGCTAAAGAGTAAACACTGATCTATTGGATGTGAAATAACACAATGTTGTTTTTGTATGAACACAGCCTTGACAACTTTAAAGTAAGGAGAAGAAAGGAAAGGGACTACTTGTTACGGTTGTCTCCCTGCTGTTTTGAGACTAGTGACAGCCTTAGGACTGGACCCTCCCATCTCCTTCTTGACTCCTTATTTAAATGAGGTTTCCTTTCTTTTGGCGTCTCATGAGTTAATTTCAGTTTTGTTGCCAGCAGCTCTGAGCACAGCAGGTCAGCTGTTGCTGCTTTGGGTCCAAGCCCATTTATGCTAAATACTGGAGCCTTCCCAGCAGTCTTTGCTGCTGTTAGAATTAATTTCTACTTTGGCCAGCCTGGTGGAAGGAACTGCTGAGGAATATTCTGTTCCAATCCATCTGCTATTGTAGAGTCCATCTGTTGTTGTGAAGTTTGGTGTTTTGTATCCTTCTGTTTATTCCCCCGTCTGTCTTATGTTTCCCTCCGTGTTTATTAGTGTAGTGGCGAATCTAGTGAACTTGTCGGCCTACTCACTAGACAGGGTGAGTTTAGCATCAGATGAGGGACCCAGGTATCCTACTCACAGACAGGTTGACAAAAACTGTATAGGGACACTCACACTAGGCAGCTCAGGAGTGAGATTGAGGTGAGTTCTCGAGATGCCCCCTCACCCTTCTCTCTAGCGGCAGGGACCTCCGTTGTATCGTGACCCCGGTGTCCCCCCCCCTTCTTTTTTTGTGGTGTTTTTTGTATTGTATCAGACGCCTGTTGGTCTGAACATGCGTGTAACGTGTTACATACGAACATCTCGTTCTCCGTGCATTACACTACTGATCTGTCCATGTTTCTGAGTCTGCAAAAAGGGTCTGTTGGACGATTATAGATAATATATGTAATAACTGACATCTAGAATTATTTATTTTTTAATACTTTTAGGCTGTGTACATTACATGTATGAGGCATTTGCTTAGATTGCAGTGGAGCAAATAAGGAGCAAGCAAGTGTGAACAAACACAAAGATTTCTTTGTGGTGAATTTGGAATATGTAGTGTTTAGGTGTGGGAACGTCTCACTTCAGCCCTGGGATAATTCTAAAGGCCTTTAAAGGAATGTGATTAAATACTACTCGTCGGTTTGTTGGCCGAGTGGAGTTATATGAAATTCTAGGTTAGGTTTGTGGGTAATCTGGTTGATGTAAAACCAAAATCTTGATGTCTCAACTCAAACGTCAGATTGCCTTTTTGTCCTCCATGTTCATCTCTGGGTTATGCAACAATAGATTCCACCTGGTACTGTACATGTACTACATTCCGAAGCTTACAGGGGTTATCCATGACTTTGAGGGGGTATTGCTATGGAGCCATAAACCTTTTGGCAGGTACAGGGGGGGAATTGTTCAGTCCGCCACCAATTGTGCAAGTTCTCCCACTTAAAAAGATGAGAGAGGCCTGTAATTGACATCATAGGTAGACCACAACTATGCGAGACAAAATGAGAAAACAAATCCAGAAACCTTGTCTGATTTGGCAAGATTTTTTTTTTTGCAAATTATAGTGGAAAATAAGTATTTAGGCATCTAAAAACATACAAAAGTTCTGTCTCACAGACCTGTAACATCTTCTTTAAGAGGCTCCTCTGTCCTCCTCTCATTACCTGTAGTAATGGCACCTGTTTGAACTTATCAGTATAAAAGGCACCTGTCCACAACCTCAGTCACATCCAAACTCCACTATGGTGAAGACCAAAGAGCTGTCGAAGGACACCAGAAACAAAATTGTAGCCTTGCACCAGGCTGGGAGACTGAATCTGCGATAGGCAAGCAGCTGTGGGAGCAATAATAAGAAAATGGAAGACATAAAAAAACACTGATAATCTCCCTCGATCTGGGGCTCCACGCAAGATCTCTCCCCATGGGGTAAAAATGATCACAAGAACAGTGAGCAAAAATCCCAGAACTACATGGAGGGACCTAGTGAATGACCTGCATAGAGCTAGGACCACGGTAACAAAGATTATCATCAGTAACACACTACGCGGCCGGGGACTCAGATCCTGCAGTGCTTGACGTGTTTCCCTGCTTAAGGCAGTACATGTCCGGGCCCATCTGAAGTTTGCTAGAGAGCATTTGGATTATCCAGAAGAGTATTGGGAGAATGTCTCATGGTCTGATGAAACCAAAGTAGAACTGTTTGGTAGAAACACAACTCGTCATGTTTGGAGGAGAAACTGTTAGGCTATGTGCGCACTTACCGGATTTTGCCGCGGATTTTCCGCGGATTTGCTGCATGTTTCGCTGCAGAAAATGTTAATAACATCTCTGCAGTGAATCACCAGCAAATCCTATGGAGAAAAAAAATCCTGTGCGCACTGTGCGGAATTTGACAGCTGCATGTTTTGCTGCGGGAATCCCGCAGCAAAAACAAGTGCATGTCACTTCTTTTCCGCACATCGCTGCGGGATTTCACTCCATTGACTCCAATGTAATCGTGAAATCCCGCAGGGAATAACGCAGGCAGCAAATTCTGTGCGGTTCACTGCGTTTTCCTGCGTTATTCCCTGCGGTATTTTGCGGTTTACCTGCTGTAATGTACATCGCTTGTCTGCGGTTTGCAGGGAAGTGATGTCATTACAGGAAGAGGAAGCCGTGCAGAGTAAACACACACACATCACAGACACAGATAGACATCACAGACACATAACACAGACACAGACACATAGAACACACATAGAAAGAAAACGGAAATATAGAAAACAAAGAACGTGGGCTCCGCTGCATATTTACCTTCCAGCCGAGGTAAGCACACAGTGGCGGCCCGGTATTCTCAGGCTGGGGAGGGAGAGGGGCAGGGATTATGTCCCCCGCCTCACTCCCCCTCCGGCAGCCGAGAATATCAGCCGCAGCTGCCCCGGCACTGTCGCATGCATTATGCGGCACTACCGCGTGTCCTCGGCTCTTCTTGCCACCGTGTAGCAGTGGCAGCAAGGTAATACAAGGGGTTAATGGTGGTGGGGGACCACCGCCATTAACTCCAGGCTTGATCATGGCAGCGTCTATGTGACAGCTGACATGATCAACCCGTAAGTAAAGTGAAAAAAACAGACACCGAAAAATCCTTTATTTTAAATAAAACAAACAAGCCTCGTTCACCCTTTTATTAACCCCTCCCGCACCAAAGCTCCGGCGTAATCCACCGCTCCGGCGTAATCCACAGGTCCTGCGCTGCTTCCATCCAGCCGCGACTGTCACAGACACAGCGCTGAATGAATGCAGCAGACAGCAGAGGTAATTACCGGTCATTTCCCACGGCCGGTAATGTGAACTCACTGCCGACCGTGGGAAATGCAGCGATCTGTCATCTATCTATCTATCCCTCTGTCTGTCTATCTATCCCTCTATCTATTCTTCTGTCTATCTACTATCTCAGAATTAAATGACTTTTTTTTTTTTTTTTTTTTTTCCAACGTGCTTTATTGCATTGAATGCAATAAAACACATCCCAACCCGCACGCGGCAAAACCCGCGGCAATACCGCGAACAATACCGCGGTAAAACCGCAGCAAACCACATGCGGTTTTCGGGTTTTTACCGCGGGTGCGGTAATCTTTGAGAGCATGCGAAATTTTCTCAAGAAAATTCCATTTCCCAGTGCGCACAGAGCCTTAAGATTCTGCGTGTTCTTTGCAAGTATTATACATGTCTCAGACAACCCATTTTTAAGTTGTTTTTTTTTTTAAACCAAAATATTAAATAAGTCAACACTGTCCATAGGATACGAAGATAACTTTCTTTCGCTGAGGGGCCGATTGCTAGGACCCACCATGATTCAGAGATCGAGGCTCTGGAAACTGAGAGCTTGGTTCCGTAGAGCCCTGTCTTGAATGGCGTGAAGCTGCTCATGCTCCACATCTGCTGTATTCATTGTCTATATGTCCATAAAGTATCCGAACAATTAGAGTAACCCTAGGCATGTGGGTAGAACCGCGCAGCTTCTGTGCACTGTTGTGCAGGCTTCACTACACTCTGGATGTATTTCTTGTGTGTACTTTTCTAGAAGTCAAGCTTAAGAAGAGATTAACTTTGTACATATGGAGGTTAAGAGAGCAGAACATGATTTGTTTTTTCCCTCCTCATTTTTGCAGAACATAGGTATGCTTCTATATGACATTGGAAGCAATGTGGCTGTACCACGGAGAGGGTTCATCGCCTGTATGGCCATAGACCTGGACTCTAAAGGTCATACATGTAAATTTCTTTATCATGTTAAAGGGTTGTTACACTACTATGTGATATTGATGATCTTTAAATAGGTGGGGTGCCGGCTGTTGGATAGCCATCTATCTGATATTGACCCATCCTTATACAGTAGATAATATCATACTGGTGAAACGTCCTTTTAACTGTGAAGCTAGTGCTAGTAATGCTGCGATTAACTCCCTATAACATATTGCCGTTACTCCTACCTTTTTATAGGGCTGTGGGAAATGTGGCAATAGTGGTCGTGTGGCTGAGATTCCCAGGTTGGACCACCCTGCACTGTTCACCCTTACTGTGCCAGACAGTAAAGGACATAAAACCAAGGGCTTCACCTCTACCTGCTATGGATCTGTGGCAACTTACAGTACCCTGCCCAGTCTCCGAGCTCTGTATTACTACTCCATTACCTCATTCATCTTTTTATAGTATCTTTTTTTTTTTTCTTTTCTCTTATAAGTGGTACTTAAATGTTTCTAGGAAAACACACACAAGCTTATATTCCTGCAGGGGTTTGGTCACTTCCTAATGTTGAAGCTGTTTGGTGTAATTTGTTATTCATGGTAATGACGGATCTATTAGCGGAGGGTCAGTGTAATGCTGCTGTTATCTTACAGTACGGTAATAACTCTTTCTGCCACTTGTATTGCTATCACTTGTTGGTCTTCCCTGCTGCCGTGTGTCTGACGCATTACTTTATATGATCCTTTACACATTTTTAAGAGTGAATCTGTCAGTACGATCCTCCCTCTGCCTCCAAACCACATACATTTTTTGAAATGTAAATCCATCGACACCTTTTATATCTTCTGTTTCTGCTTTCCCAAGTAATTAGCTTTTTATGCAAATTAGGCTTTAAGTGGTCTGGTTATTACACCGCACTAAAAGGGAGCCAAGCAGCAGAATTTTGCTACGTAAAGTAAAGCCAGTGCCATACTGGTGCTAGGAAGCTGAATGCAATCATACCTTTAATTCTTTAATCACGGATTGCATGCTTGATTGCTGAAAAAATTCCAGAAATGAAAGCACTGCTCAGTTGGCGGGACTATGTGGGTTGGGTTTTGCATTTTTATTCCACCCCATTCTCCTTGCCTGGCCTTTATCACCCCGTCGCCTCCTTTTTCTTTTATGTCCGGTGCATGCACTGTAGCATTGGGAAGTATTTAATCAACTCTTCCCTAAGATGCTGACTAAGTCAGGGCCGACTCATAACGCTATCTCCGCCGCCATCTTATTGAAAGTATTTGAGAATTTCAGGCTCAACCACTCACTTGAGGTGCTTGGGGGGAAAAAAGGCCATAAACAGAGTAATGTAAACCCCAGCACTCGAATGAAGACAAAAAGGTTACATATGCAAGTGGATTTATTTACAGACACACTGCAAAAGGAACCTAACCAAAGCAACAGCACCTTTTGGTTAGGTTCCTTTTGCAGTGTGTCTGTAAATAAATCCACTTGCATATATATCCTTTTTGTTTTCATTCGAGTGCTGGGGTTTACATTGCCATCTTATTGAAGACTGCCTCTTGCTGCTTCCTATGCTGTTGCCGAGGGCGGTGCATGTACCCTCGCATCCTTTTCCCTCTTCAGGACTGTGGGAGCACGCGCGGTGACAGAAGAGGAGTCTGCCCCTAGCAGCAGCAGCTCACCTCACGCAAAGTAGTTGGGACGCTTGGAAACAAGCTGCCCTCAGCACCAGCATCGGACACCTTGGAAGCAGGGGAGATAGTCTTCAATAAGATGGCACCAAAGATAGCGCTATGCGCAGGCACTGACTCAGATGCCATCTTTGTGAAGCGTTGACTAAATACTACCCAATGCGTCTGCGCCTACGCCGGACATAAATGAAAAGGTGGCGATAAAGGCCAGGCCAGCATACAGGCCTGAATGAAGAACGCAAGACCCGACACACATAATCCTGAGCTGATGCACACACCAATCAAACGAGCAGTGCATATCTGGAACTTGGATTAATGATTTTTCAGCAATCAAGCATGCGATCTGTAAACTAAAGGCTATGTGCCCATGGGACTCTGTACCCGCGGATATATCCGCAGGTTTCCCGCAGCTGCTCGCCGGAATCCGCAGCTATTTTTAGCTGCGGGATTCCAGCAAAATAGCTGAGGTAAACCTGCGGACTTTCATGCGACTTACCTGCGGAAGTCCCAGCCTCTATCTCCATAGTGGAGAGCCGGGATTTCCGCAGGTAATTCCGCAGAAAAAATTGACATGCAGTTACTTGCGGCTGCAGGACAACCGCAGCATATTCGCAGCCGCACGTATCCGCAGCATGGACACAGCACTCCCCATGTCCCATAAGATAACATGGGGATTTATCTGGAAAATCCAGAAAATCCGCAGATTTTCCGCAGATAAATTCGCAGGTTTAATCTGCCGTGGGCACATGGCCTAAAGGTAGGATTGTATTCAGCTTCCTAGCACCAGTGTGGCACTGGCTTTATACAGCAATACTCTACTGGTTGGTTCACTTTAAAACGTCTCTGGTTGTTTTCCCACCCAACATCCGCCTCCTTAGCTTAATGTCTGATTTCCTAGCTCTGCGCTTGATGTCACACATGGAGTCTGCTATCAATCGCTACCGTAGAGATCTGGTGCTGATCGGGGACACAATTTGGGGAGACTAGCTGGTTAAGAGCTCTGCCGCACCCAATGCACGTAGCGCCTCGTTTTCATATTAATTGTAATCTAATTGCTTGTGAATGAGCCGTCCATGGATTTGGCTTTCACTGACCGCATGCCCGTATGTGCAGTTTTGAGAGGTTTATTTTTCTGGACGGTTTGCTTTAAACCTAAACCAGGGACCTTTAAGCCTATTATCTGTGGTGCTGATTTAACCATATGTAAAATGAAAAATGTATTTAAAATCTGCAGTCAAAACGTCTGCTATATTTGGAATTTCCACGGAGTGATCCGCACCGTACTGTTGCTAAGAGACAGATAACTTCCACACCGGCTCCAGAACAGTCTCATCCTTGATGAGCACAGATGACAAATTCCAGGAGCATGTTACCAAAGTATTTACCTGTCTCCAAAATTCATTACTGCATATAAAGATACATGGTCTCTAGAAATGAGCCAACCTAACAATAGAAACTAAATGAAAGTCTGTGAAACGCTCCAGAAATCACTGTAGAAACATCCTGAATTCTGTTTAAAAAAAAAAAGGATTAAATGTTTTCTTTGATATAGTAGGTCGGATACCTCGAAAGATCTCCACATATTGCATTAGTATAGTTGATCTCACAGTATTTTACTTTTCTTAAGATAACATATGGCTGTTGTAGAGTCAGTGCAACATCTTCATCTAGCTGACTGTGCTTCTGCTTGTAGCATATATGCTGGCTTCTTACTACCCCGAACTGACATCACCCCAGAGCTGACATCATCTATCTCCAATACACTTTGTGCAGAATTATTAGGCAAATGAGTATTTTGATCACATGATACTTTTTCTACATGTTGTCCTACTCCAAGCTGTATAGGCTGGAGCCAACTACCAATTAAGTAAATCGGGTGATGTGCATCTCTGTAATAAGGAGGGGTGGTGTTGTGCTATCACATCAACACCCTACATAAGGTGTGCTTAATTAGTAGGCAACTTCCTTTCCTTTGGCAAAATGTGTGAGAAGAGAGATTTGACGGGCTCTGAAATGTCCAAAACTGTGAGATGTCTTGCAGAGGGATGCAGCAGTCTTGAAAATGCCAAACTTTTGAAGCGTGATCACAGAACAATCAAGTGTTTTATGGCAAATAGCCAACAGGGTCGCAAGAAGCGTGTTGGGCAAAAAAGGCACAAAATAACTGCCCATGAATTGAGGAAAATCAAGCGTGAAGCTGCCAAGATGCCATTTGCCACCAGTTTGGCCATATTTCAGAGCTGCAACGTTATTGGAGTATCAAAAAGCACAAGGTGTGCCATACTCAGGGACCTGGCCAAGGTAAGGAAGGCTGAAAACAGACCACCTTTGAACAAGAAACATAAGATAAAACGTCAAGACTGGGCCAAGAAATATCTTAAGACTGATTTTTCAAAGGTTTTATGGACTGATGAAATGAGAGTGACTCTTGATGGGCCAGATGGATGGGCCAGAGGCTGGATCAGTAAAGGACAGAGAGCTCCACTCCGACTAACACGCCAGCAAGGTGGAGGTGGGGTACTGGTGTGGGCTGGTACCCTCAAAGATGAACTTGTGGGACTTTTTCGGGTTGAGGATGGAGTGAAGCTCAACTCCCAGACCTACTGCCAGTTTCTGGAAGACCACTTCTTCAAGCAGTGGTACAGGAAGAAGTCGGTATCGTTCAAGAAAAACATGATTTTCATGCAGGACAATGCTCCCTCACATGCCTCCAACTACTCCACAGCGTGGCTGGCCAGTAAAGGTCTAAAAGATGAAAAAATAATGACATGGCCCCCTTGTTCACCTGATCTGAACCCCATAGAGAACCTGTTGTCCCTCATAAAATGTGAGCTCTACAGGGAGGGAAAACAGTACACCTCTCGGAACAGTGTCTGGGAGGCTGTGATGGCTGCTCCACGCAATGTTGATCGTAAACAGATCAAGCAACTAACAGAATCTATGGATGGTAGGCTGTTGAGTGTCATCATAAATAAAGGTGGCTATATTGGTCACTAATTTTTTTGGGTTTTGGTTTTGCATGTCAGAAATGTTTATTAAATTTTGTGCAGTTATATTGGTTTACCTGGTGAAAATAAACAAGTGAGATGGGAATATATTTGTTTTTTATTAAGTTGCCTAATAATTCTGCACAGTAATCGTTACCTGCACAAACAGATATCCTCCTAAGATAGCCAAATCTAAAAAAAAAACAAACACTCAAACTTCCAAAAATATTAAGCTTTAATATTTGAGTCTTTTGGGTTGATTGAGAACATAGTCGTTGATCAATAATAAAAAAAAAATCCTCTAAACTACAACTTGCCTAATAATTCTGCACATGGTGTATGTTGGAGATTGCATATAGCAAAGTGAAGTGTTAGTGGAAGAGGTGACACAGGTTGTGTCACTCTGTGGAGAGTCCACTGCAGAATCTGAAGGGAAGGGTGGAGTAATTACTCACATAGGCAACATCAGTGACTGTACAGGGGTCGGGTGATCACACAGGCGGTCAGCAGAAGTAGACTGGAATGGTGATTGGAGCCTGAAATTGAATTCAAGGTAACCACGAGCAGTTTGAAATTACTTCTCCCTGTCAAACGGTTGGTAACTAGGGATGATCGAATATCACAAATATTCAGCAATATTCGGCTTCGCAAATATTCGACAAATAGGTCGCCGCTATGCGAATATTCGTTACGCAATGTAAGTTTAGGGGAAGCATGAATAGTTGCTATTCGGCAACTATTCGTGTTTCCCATAGACTTACATTGCGCATCGAATATTCGCAAATAGTCGAATAGCGGTGACCTATTCGTCGAATATGGGCGTAGCCGAACATTTGAGGTATTCGATCATCCCTATTGGTAACCTTTTACCAACTAGCTGAGGGGTTTCTTCTCACTCCTCTTGGGTAGAGATGACTGAACTGATTTGTAGGACACTGGTACGGAGGCCATGCCAGTGGTCCATGGAAGCCGGACCGGAGCCTTGTGATCCTCCTTTTTATCTGCTGGCATCCTCCACACCTCTTCTGATCAGTAGGTCGTCCGTGCGTCATATCGTGCTGTCATACTGCAACCACTTCACGTCTGGGATTTCGGCAGGTAGGAGACCGTTCGCAGAGCTTACTGTCTGGCGTCCATGGATTACCGACAGTCGATTCGCTCATCCTATAGATGCTGAGTTTTTACAACTTTTGTTTCTAATTGAGAACAGGCTGTTATTTCATGCAACATCAAAATAGGTTTACACAACTCTGCGATATACAGGACATATGTATGTATCATTCCTTACTCTGGAAGGATAATTATGGGTTATAATGACTTGTTTACATGTGCATTCAATGTGATGTCGGTATATGTAACCTGCTATGAAGCTGGAGATTCTATGTATACATCTTATTAGTCCGCTGGATGCTTAATAAGCATCTATTTTGCTGCATGGGTGTGCATGGTATTGATATTACTCCGGGGCTGGGAAACCATGTGCCTGCCTATTTGAGTGGCATTAATCTTTACAATACTTTTAAGTTGAATATATTTTCCTGTATTGTCTCTTCTCCATATTGCAGTGTAGAAGATAAAAAAAATGCTGTTTACTATTTCGAGTGTCGGATAAGGCTGTATTCAGATGTTGCGGATGAGTTGCTGTTAAAAACCATGTACAATTTTGCAGTGCTGTGTTCTACATCGTCCATCCTGGACCCAACGACTGAATGATAGACGCGGGAATGGTCAAAATGTTGATCTGTCACACATGTGCTTGCACCGCCAACAATTTGCTGTATGTCTGACACATGCCTGAACAGTTAATTAACTGTTTCCATAATTAAAGGGAATCTGTCAGCAGTCTTTTGCTACCTAATCTGAGAGCAGCATGTGATGTAGGCAAATAGACACTGAATCCAGTGATGTATCACTTAGATTACTGGCTGCAGCCGTTCTGACACAGAGTTTTTAGATTTAGCAATGTAGCAGAGCTGAAAGAGCTGTCCCACCCACACCAGGCTCTCTACAGAGATTGTATATTGACAGTGAGGTTTCAGAGGAAGGGGTATGGTGGACAACATGTCACCAGCGAGCAAATAACACTAATGATAAAGTCCTGCTGCTTAAACAAACATTGCACATAAACAACAGCACAATCCTTGACCAGAGAGGCATCCCTGAATTTTATGTTCTAACCCATCAGATTATATTGCTAAAACCTGCTGACAGATTTAATTTAATACACAAGAGTGCGCCGTGTATTACTCTACCTGATCACGAGATCCAAACCCCGTTTTACCAGAATTTCCACATACATAATTTCCTGTACCTGCGAAGCTTACCCCAGGGTTGTCTGGCAAGGCGTTATTCCCCCCAGGGTAGTCCAGATTTAGATCCTCTAATCCTTACATCACTGGGCATGATTATCATTCTAAATAACTACACAAACATTGTAAATTTCACATATGCGCCCCCTGTATCTTAACTGGGATTGTAATGAGAATGTCAGTCACAGAGGTGTGGTTTCGGGGTCCTAGACATGATTAGTCTTAGGGGAAATTGCTCCTTGCTGACTAGTCCTGACTACTGCGAATGTGCTGATCTGCAGAATGTCCGCACAATGCATCTTTTTTCTGAGTGCATTTTGAGTGTATCTTTTTTTTTTTTTTCATTTGGTCACAGAAAACCCAGCTTGTGGCCCAAAAACTCATGACGTTTTGCCACATTTCTGCCGGGCTTTTTTAATGCGGTTTTTAAAGGAAAAAAAAAATAGGGTATGATAGGATAATTGATAGCTAGAATAGATAGAACATATAGAATAGATCTAAAGAAAGAACATATAGAGTAGATAATAAAGAATAGCAGGGTAGCTCGATAGATGGAGCGATAGCTTGGCCTGCTGTTTTTTTTGTTTTTTTTTTTTAAATTATTGTTTGGTAAAAAAAAAAAAAAAAAGAAGTGGGGGGCCCCCATTTTTTATATCCAGCATAGGAACAGCTGCGGGCTGCAACTCTCACCTGTCTGCTGTACCGTGGCTAGTTATGAAAAATAGAGGGGATCGCATGCTTTTTTTTGTGGAGTCCCCACATTTTTCAAAACCAGCCAAGGTACAGCAGACAACTGGAGGCTGATATTAGGGTGGGAAGAGCCATGGGTTTTTGGCCCTTTCCAGCCTAGCAATAGCAGCCCGTAGCCGCACCAGAAGTGGCGCATTCATTAGATGCGACGATTCTGGTGCTGGACCTAGCTCTTCCTGATGCGGTGGCAGTTGAGGTAATTAGTAGTTAATGGCAGCCCACAGCTGCTGCTAAGCCCTAGATTACTAATGGGATTTGTCTATGAGATACCCCCATCACTAATCTGTAAGTAAAACTAAATAAACACAAAATCCTTTGTTTGAAATGAAAGGCAAAAAAAGCACCCTTTCACCACTTTACTAACCCCCCATACACCTCTCCAGGTCTGAACTAATCCACACGAGGTCCCACAACGCTTCCGGCACTTCTACATCTGAAGTTCATAGTAAGCGCCATAGGAGTTGACTGCCTGCTGTGAGGTTCAGGCAGCAACTGAAATGAGCTATGCGATCACCGGTGACGTCACTCAGGTGATTTGCGATCATAGGTGGAGGACTCCAGCTGTGGCCGCAGCTAACATAAGTGACGTAGCTGCTGATCGCAGCTCAGTCGCTGCCTGAACCTCACAGCGGGCAGTCATGTTCTATGGCGCTCGCTGTGAGCTTCAGATGTAGTGCTGGAAGCGTCGAAAGATATTTTGGGTGTTTGTGTTTTATTTACATTCACTTACAGAATTGTGATGGGGTCGCATAGACTCCTCCCATTACTAATCTAGGGCTTAGTGCCTGATGTGGGCTGCCATTAACTCCTGATTGCCACCACACCAGTGCAATCGGGAAGAGCCAGGTAAAGTGTCGGGACTGTCACATTCAATGATGCATCAATTCCGGGTGGCTGCATGCTGATATTTTAGGCTGGGGAGGCAGCCCAATAACAATGGGTATCCCCAGTCTGAGAATACCAGCCCCCAGCTGTCGGGCTTTATCTGTGCTGGTGTCATAACATGGTCGGATCCTACACCAATTTTTTTTAATTATATATTTATGTTACTGTAAGATATAGACCCGCCCACCGGTGTCTGTGATTGGAAGTGTCAGACACGCTGTCACTCAGCGTGGGGGCTCGCCTGACTGCAGCCAATCACAGCCTTTGGTGGGCGGAGGAAGCAGAGGAAGTGAATGAGAGGCCGCGGGAGCAGTGTGACAGCCACCTTGGTGAATCAGTAAGTATGAAGCGCTTGCTCCTGCTTTTTTCTGCTGGCTTCTGGTCCCCATAGACTTTATATGGGGACCAGCATCTGGCCAGATACCAGAAATCAATCCCCGCCGACCCAGAGTCAGTGGGGGATTGATCTAACAGTCCTCCGAAACGTAGGGACAAAACGCAATGTGAATTGACGTGCAGCATCTTGGCTGCGTCTTCAAAAAAGCAGCCAAAAAAAGATGTTCTATGCGGACAGCAAAATAGAAATCACATAGACTTTGCTAGGGGAAGGAAATGCATGCATTTGGGTGCATCTTTGTGACCTCAAAAACGCAGAAAAAGATGCAGTGTGTGAACATAGCCTAAATGTTAATAAAAAAACAAAACAAAACTGCAATGTAAGGCTGTGCGCCCACGTTGGGTTTTTTTGTGTTTTTTTTCATGGGTTTTTGCTTGGGTTTTTGCTTGCAGGTTTCAACAAATCTACAAGTAAATCCTAATGCCAGCAAAGTCAATGAGAATCCTGAAGTGTTGTGCACATGTTCAGGATTTATTCCTTGCAGATTTGTTTGCAGAAAAAATCTGCATCATGTCAGTTCCTTCAGTGTATTTGGCTACGTTTTCACAATTAAAGCAAAGGAAAAAATGCATCAAAGAACACACTAAAAAGCGCGTTTTCCCTGCTGTGTTTTTCATGTCAAGAGATGTAGATGTGGTACACATAGCCTTCATAGCACAAGAAAGCCACTTTTAGAGAAGAGAAATGGTCACAATTAGGGGACTAAACAGTTTTTTAAAAAAGTTTGAGGACACATGTCTGTTTTTAAAAAAAAAAAAAAAAAAAAAAAAGACGCGTCCGGTTGCCCAATGCTTGGAAAACCCCTTCTCCTACCACATGTTTAAAGGGAACCAATCACCAGGATTTTCACATATAACCTACAGCCAGTGCTATACTGGCACTATCAGGCTGAGTCTATACATACCTGTAGTGGGCAGCTCGGGTGTTTAGGTTTTGAAATCCAAAAAAGTAAAGTTTATAAAATTAGCTGCTTGTTGAGTGACAGTTGCACTGGAGCAGATAATATATTCATAGTTATCCCCTCCCTCTGTTAGAATTAGCATAAGTATTGTACAGACAATTCACTTTGTTGCTGGACCTGTGTGAGGTCATACCCATGTGACTAGAAGGGGGCGGGGCCTCAGCCAACAAAGCTGGATACCAGTCACATAGTCACATGGGTATGACCTCACACAGGTCCTGCAACAAAGTGAATTGTCTGTATAATACTTATGCTAATTCTAACAAGGGGAGGGGATAACTATGAATATATTATCTGCTCCAGTGCAACTGTCACTCAACAAGCTGCTCATTTTATAAACTTTACTTTCTTGGGTTTCAAAACATATACATCCGAGCTGCCCACTACAGGTATGTATAGAATCAGCCTGATAGTGCCCGTATAGCACTGGCTGTAGCTTATATACGAAAATCCTGGTGATTGGTTCCCTTTCAGGGTTTAGGGAGGTTGATTACAAAGTTGCTTCATTTTTGAATGATTAAACATTGGTTGTGAAGATAGACGTGGCCTGACTTTATTTTGATCTCTCCTCTTTCTCGCCCACTCCACCATTCCTGTATCGGGGGTGTTATTTACATTACCCAGTGGTGTCCTGTCCTGACTTACCCCAGCGCTGATCTGTTCAGTTTGTCTTGTGAACCCTCCCATGTTATTAATGACCCGGAGCACCATGGATGCACTTTGGGAATATGAGAAGGTTTATGTCTTTGTTTGGCTAGAGGTTTGCACAGGAGCTTTCCATTCCCGGCCATGACGGGTGCTGTGTGATCGGTGTGGCAGCTCCGCTCCATCACTTATGGGAGCAGAATAAATGTTATGACACTCTCCTATTTAGGCTAATTATAAGCACCGCTGTCTGCTCTGCTTTTAATCACTATGAATAATAAAAATCATTCTATTTGTGACCGATCGAAGGTTTACATATTTGCTGTATGAGGTGCTTGATGTCTTGGGCAGGTTACTGAAATATTATATGCATAGTCTACTTCTCTCTTCGGTAAAGACTGAATGTTCTGCTGTGATTGATTTGCTCAGATGTCATCTTTTGTATGTAATCCATATTTCCAGGATCTGTTGCACTCGTCTTCCTGGGCTTTATTAACTTCAACGCGGCTGAGCTACAAAACCAGACAAAGGCAATGGATGACCGTGACACCGTTAGACTGTGCGCACGCTGAGTTTGTTTCTGTGCAGAAATTTTTTTACAGCTTTTTTTCAAGGCAAAAAAATGCACCCAAAAAATACATGCGTGTTTTGGTGCGTTTTTGTGCCATGGTTTTTTTGAGTGAAATTAATGGCTGGAAGGGCTACAAAATACAGGAAAACAACGCACCAAGAATTGACATGTTACAGATTTTTTCTGCACCCAAAACTGCAAGGAAAAAAATAAGCAACGTGCACACAGTACTACAGAATTCTCATTGACTTTGCTGGGATAAGCAGACTTGGGCCACAAACTGCACCAAAAAACGCACTGTGCGCACTAAGCCTTACTGTTAGGCTATGTGCGCACGTAGCGTTTGTCCCTGCAGAAATTTCTGCAGCGATTTGAACAGCACACGTGCGCTTCAAATCGCTGCAGAAAGAGTCCGAAAATGAAAAGAAAAAAAAAAGCCGATTCCATGCGCTCTGAGTGCAGCCCCTCCTATAGACAGAGCGGAGGATGCAGGTAGAGCGCAGGAAAGAAAACATGTCACTTCTTAGAACGCGCGCTTCTGGCAGCAGCCGAAGCGCTGCGCTCTAATACGCCACGTGCGCACGTCTCCTGCATAATCTTCATAGATTATGCTGGGGACGCAGGACGCATGCAGTTACGCTGCGGTGCAGATCGCAGTGTAACTGCATGCAAATACGCCTCATGCGCACGTAGCCTTAAGCAGAAAACGTTTTATGCCAGATCAATGTTTTCAGGCTTGGTCCTATATCCGGTATCCGCTTTTTTAGGTGCAGGTACAGGTTCTGTTACATGGATGCAAGTAAGAGAAGCAATAATTGAGCTGGGGCATACATTATGTTTCCCTTATCTACTGGAATTTAATTCATATAATGCAGTTTTAGACAGATTTCTATATTTTAAAAATGCAAATATCATCTTTAGAGAGAAAGAGGTCAGGAATTCTAGTGCCACTTATTGACTTTTAGGATTGCTAAATCCAATATCAACCATATACAGGGACTTGTCACAAGACTTGGAATAAGGAGGTCAGTTTGCCGACACATGTTTCAGGGCATTTGTCCCTTATCAGTGCAAAGCAGGAGAACTGGATTGGCTGGGCATAAGGCCTCTGATAGGGGATATAAGAGGTAAAGCTGCTTTTTGTGGACTTTTGGAAGTTTATAGGCCATGCAATGCCCCACTGGGAATTTCTATATGCAAGTACGGTAATCTCTTCAGAGGGGAAAGAGGTCAGAAACTTTAGTGCCAGCTAATGGAAGTAGCAATCCTAAAAAAAAATATCGACCCTTAAAAGCAGTGGTCCCCAACCTCTATTACCTTGACAACCACATTCAGCTCTGATAGATGGTGTCACTATGGTATATGTGGGAGGCATACTGCTGAATGTTGACCAAGAGCCCCATAGTACCAATAGAATGACAGCCAAATCTTCCCCATAGAAAGCACACTGACACCTAGTACCCTCCACCTTATAGTCAATATATTAACAGCTAGGGGTTTCACCTTACCCCCATTCGGCATTTATTCACCCCTGTAACTGGCAGTGACATCTTATGTCTAGTTTACTAAATTTATCCCTACTACCCCCCTCCCCCTTCAAACCAGTATAGACGCATTTACCTTTTGTGCTATTGAAAATCCACCATCTGGAAACCTTCTCTTGCTAGGTGTTTGCTAAACCTGGTGCTAACACATGAAGCTGGAAGTCAGCCACGAGCCATACAACAGACACACGTTGGGGACCCTTGCTTTAAAGGGCCTTGTCACATGACTTGAGATAAGACTCCAAACCAGAAACTACATTTGCAGAAACGTGTTTCGGGGCATTTGCCCTTCATCAGTGCAAAGTAGGAGAACTTGTTTAGCTGATTGAGAAACCTCTTTATAATAAAGCAATAATTTGTACGCTCTGATAATGCTGTCAGTACCAAACTGTCTGAGAGCGTAAAGTGTAGCTTCAGCCCTGGTTGTGACTGATTAACCTCATCTTCTGTCTTTTATACCCCTTCTCTTGAGTTTTTAAATTAAATCCTGCTTTCTCTTCCACATTAGTTTTAATGGTATTTAATTACTATTATGGCTCTGTTACACCACTATTTTAATCAAAAAGTGCTATCCGATTTTTATTTTTTATTGGATAACAGGCTAACAAATGTTATTCAATGTGGTAGTACTGATCAATGGCAGCTAGATATGCCGGTTAGTTTTGAGCGCCATTGATGTGTGCTGAAATTGCCTAATAGTATTAAAAGCAGAGTCAAAAAGTGGTAGATCATAGACGGGGCAGCCATGGTTTGAAGTGTGGCATGCAGAATCTGTGTCTGTTGGTGCATCCAGCCCCAATTGCTCCTGGAAGTGCCACCAATACAAGAACGTGCATTGAAAGCTTCAAAAACATCTGATAACATGCCCAAGATCACTAAATACAAAGGCAAGGTTATGCTGGAGTGCTGTACAGCATGGCACTAGGGAACCCTGAGCAGTTTCCAGCATGATGAATCTCATTTTAAAGTGGCCGTCTGTGTAAGGTCTCTTCTACAAGGTCCATGAGGATAAGTGAGCTCCTAAAGTCATTGGTTGACCTGTTTGGTGAGAAGGAACTCGTGGAGTTGTAAATGTGCCCACGGGGAAAGTGTCCTGCGGATATGTCCTCAGGACATGCCGCAGGAGCTCCAAGAAAACCGCAGCACAATTTTGTCTGTTTACATGCTGCGGATGTGCTGCGGAATGTCCTGCGGATATGGTGCTGTCATTCAGCATTGAGGATACAGTACCATGGCTTTGGCACTGCATCCTCCATACAGAACAAGTGCTGGAGTGATCGGGAGTTCATACTTGCCTCCATCACACAGCACTTCACTTTCCGGCCATGTCTGTCTGCACTTTGCAGGAGAATGTGGGCAGGCCTCAACTAGCTCTGGCTGTCACATGACCGAAACATGACCGAAGCTCGTGCAGGCCCCGCCCACCTCCTGCTGCCCGCTCCTGGCTCCACCACGCTCCTCTGCACCGGAGAAAGTGACTCCGCTCCGGTGTCTTCAATCAAGGCAGGTAAGTATAGAGATCGTCCGGAAAAATCCGCAGGAATAATTCACATGCTGCAGAGTTTTCTGCAGGGAAATTCGCACTATTTCCTGTTCGGAAAAAAAGCAGCATGGGCACAGCATTTCCAAAATGCCCTAGAAATGGCTGGGGACTCGCTGTACTGCGGATGTTTGAGAAATCCGCGGAATTTCCGCAAAAAAATCGCGTCAAATTCTGCAAATTTTCCGCACCGTGGGTACATAGGTGACATCAGACCCTTCTAATTCATTATCCAGCAAATTAAGTGCCGATTTTGAGCCAGGTCTTTTGTTAGTGTCTGTTCAGCCAAAAGAGCATTTGTGAGGACAAACTCAAATTCCCACAGATACATTTCAAAATCTTGTAGAAAGCCTTCCCAGGTGAGTTGTGGTGGTGCTAGATGGCCCAACTCAATATACACCCATTGGTTTTTATAGTCTGTCCAAAAACCTTATAGATTTTATTGTCAGGTGTCAACATATAGCTTTTTTGTTGATGATCTGTTGGAGTGATGGGACCCGGATACAAATCGAAGTATGGGGACTAATAAGTGAACAATACCATGCTACGGTGCTCGGTATGCGTAACACGCAGTTGGACGATTGAATGCGAGCGATTCGAGTATCTGAGTATAATGGAAGCCAATGGGGAACTTGAGAATTTTTCCAGGAACTCTTCTGGAATAATGCTCGAGTTCCCTATTGACTTCCATTATATGAGTATACGAGTTAGGCTAAGTTCACACATCCTGTGTTTTGCATCAGTCACAATCCGTAGCCTTGAGGAATTACGGAATCCTGCAAAATATTTTGCAGGAATCCTGTATTTCCCCATAGACTTCTATTAGTGACGGATTGCGACTGATGACCCTGCGTTGCATCCGCTGCGTCGCGGTCCGTCGTTTTTGACTGACCGCCGAGCGGGGAGCAACGCAGAATGTAACGTTTTTCGGGCCGTCAAAATTAACGCGCCGCGCAGGAATCCGTCGCCATCCGTCAAGCTTGTAATGCATGTCTATGGTGCTGGATTCCGTCGTAATCCGTCTTACAACGGAATCCAGCGCAGGATTCCGTCATGCTCTACTGAGCATGCCCAGCATGCTTGGCACGCCCACTGGGCTGTCCCAAACACAGACGGATCATGACTGATCCGTCAAAAAACGGACGCACAGCGGATGTAACGGACGCAACTGATCCGTTTTTTCACAGGATTCCTGTGAAAGGAATCCTGTGAAAAACACATCAGTTGCATCAGTTGACATCTAAAAAACAACTGATCCGTTGCTGACGGACCTGACGGATTGAAAACAACTGAAGTGTGAACTTAGCCTTACCCCCATCTGAGCATTAAATCCTTGTTACAAGTACTCAGCACCCAAACATGGGTCCCCATCATATAAGTAATATTGATAGATACTCTTTAAGACACACGGTTCCTTTTTATATGTTTTCTTTTTTGCTTTAAAACAAATAACTTGTTACAGGAACTATTATTATTATTATTTATTTTTTTAATATTTTAATTTAATTTAAACTTTTTTTCCTTCTTTATATTCCGGCTCTTTACAGATGATGATTTATTTCTTCTTCATCTATTCTATTCCCAAGAGAAGTATCTAAGCCCAGAACTGAAGTAGCAAAGATCCATTATGTTTTTCAGTATCCAGTAATGGATGGTACAAACTGTGTTTCATAATTAATGCTTAAAGTCATTAATCTTAATTTGCTTCAGCTCTGTGATCGGTGGAATAGCGTACATGTAACAAAAATCTGTGTATCATTATTGGGAACAAATTGTTCACCGTTTTTAAAGTTAATTCCCTAGTTGTCCTTTTATATAAAAAAAAAAAAGTTACTTTCAGCTGTGTTTTCTTTATAAAAATAGAAAAGTTAGTAGTATACTTTTATTACCAAATATCCTCCTGTATCCAGATAACAACCCAGGTCCTGATGGCTTTTATGTCTGACCCCGTTCAACACAGGAGAGACTTTCCTGTATTCGCTCATAACTAGTGTTGTGTGTGAGGAGGCTAGGGTAACACCTACCGTGGTGTGTGTGTGTGTGTGTGTGTGTGTGTGTGAGGAGGCTAGGGTAACACCTACCGTGTGTGTGTATGTATCCCTCTCTCTATATCTATCTATCTATCTATCTATCTATCTCTCGCTCTCTCTTTGATATATATATATATATATATATATATATATATATATATATATATATAATATGTGTAGACCAAAAGTTTGGATGCACCTTCTCATCTCTAGAACAACTGTTAAGAGGAGACTTGTGCAGCAGGCCTTCGCGGTAAAATAGCTGCTAGGAAACCACTGCTAAGGACAGGCAACAATCAGAAGAGACTTGTTTGGGCTAAGAACACAAGGTATGGACATTAGACCAGTGGAAATCTGTGCTTTGGTCTGATGAGTCCAAATTTGAGATCTTTGGATCCAACCACCGTGTCTTTGTAGAAAAGGTGAAGGGATGGACTCTACATGCCTGGTTCCCACCGTGAAGCATGGAGGAGGAGGTGTGATGGTGTGGGGGTGCTTTTCTGGTGACACTGTTGGGGATTTATTCAAAATTGAAGGCATACTAAACCAGCATGGCTACCACAGCATCTTGCAGCGGCATGCTATTCCATCTGATTTGCGTTTAGTTGGACCATCGTTTATTTTTCAACAGGACAATGACCCCAAACACACCTCCAGGCTGTGTAAGGGCTATTTGACTAAGAAGGAGAGTGATGGGGTGCTACGCCAGATGACCTGGTTTCCACAGTCACCAGACCTGAACCCAATCGAGATGGTTTGGGGTGAGCTGGACCGCAGAGTGAAGGCAAAAGGGCCAAGAAGTAGTGATGAGCGAGTACCAAAAAGCTCGGGTGCTCGAGGCTCGGGCCGAGCCTCCCAAGATACTTGTGTACTCGGCCCGAGCACCGAGCCCAATGTTATCCTATGGGAGACCCGAGTATTTTTGTGAAATCACCCCCGGCAGCATGTAGAAACCAGAAAACTGTAAATTAAAAAAAAAAACGTGCGTGTGTGTGTAAGCGTGCATATATATATATACACGCGGAGTGGAGTGCGGGAGGGGCCGTAGCCGAGCGGGGAAGTGTCGGGCTAAAGGCACGGTCACGCTGTGCGGGACGGCCAATCACTGCAATTCCACAACAGGGCTGTGGCATTGCAGTGGTCTGCCAGCCAATCCCTGCATAAGGGATGGCTCTAAAAAGAGCGCCAACATGAAGACCACGAGTACAGCACGAGTATCGCGAGATTACTCGGTCCCCGCCGAGTAGCCCGAGTACAGTGATACTCGTGCGAGTACCGAGTAGTAACAAGCATACTCACTCATCACTACCAAGAAGTGCTAAGCATCTCTGGGAACTCCTTCAAGACTGTTGGAAAACCATTTCCGGTGACTACCTCTTGAAGCTCATCAAGAGAATGCCAAGAGTGTGCAAAGTAGTAATCAAAGCAAAAGGTGGCTACTTTGAAGAACCTAGAATATAAGACATATTTTCAGTTGTTTCACACTTTTTTAATTATTTCATTCCACATGTTTTAATTCATAGTTTTCATGCCTTCAATGTGAATCTACAGTTCAGTCAGAGAGCGTCATGAAAATAAAGAAAACTCTTCGAATGAGAAGGTGTGTCCAAACTTTTGGTCTGTACTATATATATGTATGTGTATGTATATGTATGTATGTATATGCATGTGTGTGTGTGTATATATATATATATATATATATATATATATATATATATATATATATATATATATATATATATATATATATATATATAATATATATATAATATATAGGGCCTACAAGTAGTATTCAACCCCCTGCAGATTTAGCAGGTTTGATAAGATGCAAATAAGTTAGAGCCTGCAAACTTCAAACAAGAGCAGGATTTATTAACAGATGCATAAATCTTACAAACCAACAAGTTATGTTGCTCAGTTAAATTTGAATAAATATTCCCTTGTTTGCAATTACAGCTAATAATCGTCTTTTATAAGACCTGATCAGGCCGGCACAGGTCTCTGGAGTTCTGGAGTTATCTTGGCCCACTCCTCCATGCAGATCTTCTCCAAGTTATCTAGGTTCTTTGGGTGTCTCATGTGGACTTTAATCTTGAGCTCCTTCCACAAGTTTTCAATTGGGTTAAGGTCAGGAGACTGACTAGGCCACTGCAACACCTTGATTTTTTCCCTCTTGATCCAGGCCTTGGTTTTCTTGGCTGTGTGCTTTGGGTCGTTGTCTTGTTGGAAGATGAAATGACGACCCATCTTAAGATCCTTGATGAAGGAGCGGAGGTTCTTGGCCAAAATCTCCAGGTAGGCCGTGCTATCCATCTTCCCATGGATGCGGACCAGATGGCCAGGCCCCTTGGCTGAGAAACAGCCCCACAGCATGATGCTGCCACCACCATGCTTGACTGTCGGGATGGTATTCTTGGGGTCGTGTGCAGTGCCATCCAGTCTCCAAACGTCACGTGTGTGGTTGGCACCAAAGATCTCGATCTTGGTCTCATCAGACCAGAGAACCTTGAACCAGTCTGTCTCAGAGTCCTCCAAGTGATCATGAGCAAACTGTAGACGAGCCTTGACATGACGCTTTGAAAAGAAAAGGTACCTTACGGGCTCGTCTGGAACGGAGACCATTGCGGTGGAGTACGTTACTTATGTTATTGACTGAAACCACTCTCCCCACTGTCATGAGATCTTCCCGGAGCTCCTTCCTTGTTGTCCTTGGGTTAGCCTTGACTCGTCGGACAAGCCTGGCCTCGGCACGGGTGGAAACTTTCAAAGGCTGTCCAGGCCGTGGAAGGCTAACAGTAATTCCATTACAAGCCTTCCACTTCCGGATGACGCTCCCAACAGTGGAGACAGGTAGGCCCAACTCCTTGGAAAGGGTTTTGTACCCCTTGCCAGCCTTGTGACCCTCCATGATCTTGTCTCTGATTGCCTTGGAATGCTCCTTTGTCTTTCCCATGTTGACCAAGTATGAGTGCTGTTCACAAGTTTGGGGAGGGTCTTAATTAAGGCCCCGTCACACTAAGCAACATCGCTAGCAACATCGCTGCTAACGAACAACTTTTGTGACGTTGCTAGTGATGTTGCTGTGTGTGACATCCAGCAACAACCTGGCCCCTGCTGTGAGGTCGTTGGTTGTTGCTGAATGTCCTGGGCCATTTTTTAGTTGTTGCTGTCCCGCTGTGAAGCACAGATCGCTGTGTGTGACAGCGAGACAGCAACAACTAAATGTGCAGGCAGCAGGGGCCGGCTTCTGCGGAGGCTGGTAACCAATGTAAACATCGGGTAACCAAGAAGCCCTGTCCTTGGTTACCCGATATTTACCTTCGTTACCAGCCTCCGCCGCTCTCACTGTCAGTGCCGGCTCCTGCTCTGTGCACATGTAGCTGCAGGACACATCGGGTTAATTAACCCGATGTGTGCTGAACTAGGAGAGCAAGGAGCCAGCGCTCAGTGTGCGCTGCTCCCTGCTCTGTGCACATTTAGCTGCAGCACACATCGGGTAATTAACCCGATGTGTGCTGTACTAGGAGAGCAGGGAGCCAGCGCTCAGTGTGCGCTGCTCCCTGCTCTCTGCACGTGTAGCTGCGTGAGCTGGTAACCAAGGTAAATATCGGGTTGGTTTCCCGATATTTACCTTAGTTACCAAGCGCAGCATCTTCCATGCGGCGCTGGGGGCTGGTCACTGGTTTCTGGTGAGCTCACCAGCAACTCGTGTAGCCACGCTCCAGCGATCCCTGCCAGGTCAGGTTGCTGGTGGGATCGCCGGAGCGTCGCAGTGTGACATCTCACCAGCAACCTCCTAGCAACTTACCAGCGATCCCTATAGTTGTTGGGATCGCTGGTAAGTTGCTTAGTGTGACGGGGCCTTTAGTCAGAAAAGGCTGGAAAAAGAGAGAATTAATCCAAACATGTGAAGCTCATTGTTCTTTGTGCCTGAAATACTTCTTAATACTTTAGGGGAACCAAACAGAATTCTGGTGGTTTGAGGGGTTGAATAATAAATGACCCTCTGAATAAACTTTTCACAATTTAAAAATAAAATAAAAAAAGAAATAACATTCTTTTTTGCTGCAGTGCATTTCATACTTCCAGGCTGATCTACAGTCCAAATGTCACAATGCCAAGTTAATTCCGAATGTGTAAACCTGCTAAATCTGCAGGGGGTTGAATACTACTTGTAGGCACTGTATATAATATATTACCATATACAGTTAGGTCCAGAAATATTTGGACAGTGACACAAGTTTTGTTATTTTAGCTGTTTACAAAAACATGTTCAGAAATACAATATATATATAATATGGGCTGAAAGTGCACACTCCCAGCTGCAATATGAGAGTTTTCACATCCAAATCGGAGAAAGGGTTTAGGAATCATAGCTCTGTAATGCATAGCCTCCTCTTTTTCAAGGGACCAAAAGTAATTGGACAAGGGACTCTAAGGGCTGCAATTAACTCTGAAGGTGTCTCCCTCGTTAACCTGTAATCAATGAAGTAGTTAAAAGGTCTGGGGTTGATTACAGGTGTGTGGTTTTGCATTTGGAAGCTGTTGCTGTGACCAGACAACATGCGGTCTAAGGAACTCTCAATTGAGGTGAAGCAGAACATCCTGAGGCTGAAAAAAAAAGAAAAAATCCATCAGAGAGATAGCAGACATGCTTGGAGTAGCAAAATCAACAGTCGGGTACATTCTGAGAAAAAAGGAATTGACTGGTGAGCTTGGGAACTCAAAAAGGCCTGGGCGTCCACGGATGACAACAGTGGTGGATGATCGCCGCATACTTTCTTTGGTGAAGAAGAACCCGTTCACAACATCAGCTGAAGTCCAGAACACTCTCAGTGAAGTAGGTGTATCTGTCTCTAAGTCAACAGTAAAGAGAGACTCCATGAAAGTAAATACAAAGGGTTCACATCTAGATGCAAACCATTCATCAATTCCAAAAATAGACAGGCCAGAGTTAAATTTGCTGAAAAACACCTCATGAAGCCAGCTCAGTTCTGGAAAAGTATTCTATGGACAGATGAGACCAAGCTCAACCTGTACCAGAATGATGGGAAGAAAAAAGTTTGGAGAAGAAAGGGAACGGCACATGATCCAAGGCACACCACATCCTCTGTAAAACATGGTGGAGGCAACGTGATGGCATGGGCATGCATGGCTTTCAATGGCACTGGGTCACTTGTGTTTATTGATGACATAACAGCAGACAAGAGTAGCCGGATGAATTCTGAAGTGTACCGGGATATACTTTCAGCCCAGATTCAGCCAAATGCCGCAAAGTTGATCGGACGGCGCTTCATAGTACAGATGGACAATGACCCCAAGCATACAGCCAAAGCTACCCAGGAGTTCATGAGTGCAAAAAAGTGGAACATTCTGCAATGGCCAAGTCAATCACCAGATCTTAACCCAATTGAGCATGCATTTCACTTGCTCAAATCCAGACTTAAGACGGAAAGACCCACAAACAAGCAAGACCTGAAGGCTGTGGCTGTAAAGGCCTGGCAAAGCATTAAGAAGGAGGAAACCCAGCGTTTGGTGATGTCCATGGGTTCCAGACTTAAGGCAGTGATTGCCTCCAAAGGATTCGCAACAAAATATTGAAAATAAAAATATTTTGTTTGGGTTTGGTTTATTTGTCCAATTACTTTTGACCTCCTAAAATGTGGAGTGTTTGTAAAGAAATGTGTACAATTCCTACAATTTCTATCAGATATTTTTGTTCAAACCTTCAAATTAAACGTTACAATCTGCACTTGAATTCTGTTGTAGAGGTTTCATTTCAAATCCAATGTGGTGGCATGCAGAGCCCAAGTCGCGAAAATTGTGTCACTGTCCAAATATTTCTGGACCTAACTGTGTATGTATATATATATGTGTGTATATATATGTATGTATATATATATATATATATATGTATATATATATATTTGGACACACCTTCTCATTCAAAGAGTTTTCTTTATTTTCATGACTCTAAAAATTGTAGATTCACATTGAAGACATCAAAACTGTGAATGAAAACGTGGAATGAAATACTTAAAGTGTGAAACAACTAAAAATATGTCTTATATTCTAGGTTCTTCAAAGTAGCCACCTTTTGCTTTGATTACTACTTTGCACACTCTTGGCATTCTCTTGATGAGCTTCAAGAGGTAGTCACCGGAAATGGTTTTCCAACAGCCTTGAAGGAGTTCCCAGAGATGCTTAGCACTTGTTGGCCCTTTTGCCTTCACTCTGCGGTCCAGCTCACCCCAAACCATCTCGATTGGGTTCAGGTCTGGTGACTGTAGAGGCCAGGTCATCTGGCGTAGCACCCCTACACTCTCCTTCTTAGTCAAATAGCCCTTACACAGCCTGGAGGTGTGTTTGGGGTCATTGTCCTGTTGAAAAATAAACGATGGTCCAACTAAATGCAAACCGGATGGAATAGCACGCCGCTGCAAGATGCTGTGGTAGACATTCTGGTTCTGTATGCCTTCAATTTTGAATAAATCCCCAACAGTGTCACCAGCAAAGCACCCCCACACCATCACACCTCCTCCTCCATGCTTCATGGTGGGAACCAGGCATGTAGAGTCCATCCGTTCACCTTTTCTACAAAGACATGGTGGTTGGATCCAAAGATCTCAAATTTGGACTCATCAGACCAAAGCACAGATTTCCACTGGTCTAATCTCCATTCCTTGTGGTCTTTAGCCCAAACAAGTGTCTTCTGCTTGTTGCCTGTCCTTAGCAGTGGTTTCCTAGCAGCTATTTTACCACATGAAGGCCTGCTGCACAAAGTCTCCTCTTAATAGTTGTTCTAGAGATGAGAAGGTGTGTCCAAACTTTTGGTCTGTACTGTGTGTGTGTATGTGTGTATATATGTGTGTGTATATATGTGTGTGTGTGTATGTATGTATGTATATATATATGTATATGTATGTATGTATGTATGTATGTATGTGTATATATATATATATTTATAAAATGTAAATATATAAATACCCCTCTCTCTCTATTACCGTATAAATTATAAAAGTCTTTTCATTGGATAACACTGGAGATATGACACTTTGATACAGTCTAATGTAGTCAGTGTACAGCTTGTATGACGGTGTAAATTTCGTGTGTCCTCTAAATAACTCAATGCACAGCCATTAATGTCTAAACCGCTGGCAACAAAAGTGAGTACACCCCTAAGTGAAAATGGCCAAATTGTGACCAAACTATTAATTCCACAGCGCTTTACATATATCAGTAACACTGTCTCCTTAGGACTCACAATCTAAATTCTCTATCATTATGTCTTTGGATGTGGGAGGAAACCCACACAAACACGGGGAAAACATACAAATTCCTTGCAGATATTGTCATTGATGGGATTTAAACCCAGGACCCCAGCTCTTAAGGACTGCAGTGCTAACCACTGAACCACCGTTCCGCCCTAAAGATTGCCCCACAGATTCTCAATATGGTTTAGGTCTGGAGACATGCTTGGTCAGTCCGTCAGCTTTCCCCTCTGTACCCGTCTTTTTACTGTACCTTGTATATGTATTTTGTATGTAACCCCTTCCCATGTACCGCACCATGGAATCAATGGTGCTTTATAAATAATGTTATCCCAATGGAACAACCCCTATCTATTTGCCCTGTAGCAGTTTTAGAGGAGAGATTATTGCTAATTAGCATCAACACTTTTTTTTCTTTTCTTAATCTTTTTCTTTGGCCAGAAGTTTTTGAAGTTGGACTCAAAATAGATTTCTCATTACAGAGCGATCATAGCAATCAACTGATCCTTTTAACATAGTCAACTATGAATGAACAGACATACGACAAACAAGCAAGTAGATGTGTCAGCAAGTAGAAGACGTGTCTAAATTACAGAGCCGCAGGGTCCATGCCCTGTCATGTAGACTAGAAGGCCATTGCTGCAGAAGCCGGAGTTTCCTTGTGATATTATTCTGTAGGGCAGTGATCGCCAACCGGTGGCTCAGTGGTCTTTTGTTCGTCACAAGACCATACATAGGTATTTAGCCATATTTCATGCCATTCCTAACTACAGAACAGTAACAATTTGTGGTGTAATCCCAGTTTGCTAAATTTTAAAATAAAAAATATTTGTCTGAAAGCGGAAATGTCTTAATTGTGTCACCTTAGTTATTACATTCAAGTATGTTTTTGACTTGTATGTGTGTCGGAAACATCACTTGAAGCTGTCTCACAAGTTGTGTAAGGCCTCTTTCACACGTCCGTGCCTCCGGTACGTGTATGTTCAGTTTTCTCACGTACCGGAGACACGGGCACACGTAGACCCATTAAAATCAATGGGTCTGCGTTCACGTGCGTATTCTGCCACGGACCGTGTGTACGTGTGGAGCGTACGTGTGCCCGTGTGCTCCACATGTAGACATGTCCACGTTTTCTCCAGCATCACCAGTGGTGAATCATATTAGATGCAGCAATTCTGGCTCTTTGCCTCAGTTCTTCCCGATTTCCTTGGTGTGTTGGAAATATAGGTAATGGTAATCTCTGTACATCTATAACACGTAAAGGGAATCTGTCACCAGATTTTTGCTACCTCATCTGAGAGCAGCATAATGTAGAGACAGAAATCCTGATTCCAGCCATGTGTCACTTACTGAGTTGTTTGCTGTCATTTTCATAAAATCAATGTTTTCTTTTCTCTGCTGCAGATCTAGCAGTTATACAGAGCTCATGAATATGCTGGACTACCTGGCAGCACACAATGTAGTCCTCTAATAATAATCTACTGCTGATTAATCAGTGATTTTATCGAAACTACTATAAGCAGCCCAGTAAGTGACACATTGCTGGAATCAGGATATATTTCTCTACATTATGCTGCTCTCAGATTCGGTGTTAAAAACCTGGTGACAAATTCCCTTTAAAATTCAGTAATTATTTGAATGTATTTATTTCTGTTACATGTCACACGGATGCTACACGGATGTAATCCGTGTGCAGTACATGTTTTTCAAGGACCTATAGACTTCCATTGACCATACTCATCTGTGCTGACAGGAACAATCCATGTGGATCACATAAAGATACTTTTGGTTCACATGGACATACTGTACATGCCATGTGAGAACACATAGGTGTTAAAATCAACACCTATTTCAATGAGTATGCCTGTGAACGTTTTCCCAGTATGTGTGAAAATGGACAACAAAAGTACTTGAAACTCTGATATGTGAAGGAGGCCTTAATAAAATTGATGTTTTAGTAGCAGGAGATTATCATTATAGGACTAGGTATCTCTACCATGTAGTCCTCCTGTTCTGTGTTGCTGTCTGCACCACAGATTAGCAGCTTTTTGTCAATATACAGTGTACATAGAAAGCTGTCACAGTGGTGTGGGTGGGTTATAGAGGGCTCGGTATTATAACCAGTGCTTGATCTGCAGCACCTGGTGCACCCTGTAAGTGACACATCACTGAAATTAAGGTCAACCTCTACATGATGCAGCTGATAGATTCCCTTTAAGGTGTATGTGGGTATACCGTATTTTTCGTTTTATAAGACGCACCCCAAATTTGGAGGGAAAAAAGTTATAAAAAAAATTCGGGGTCCGTTTATAATCTGGTGGTGTCTTACCAGGGAGGGGGGTCTGCAGAGGAGCGGGGGTCACAGGAGGCAGGGGCGGTACTGGAGTACTGTAAGTAGTATAGAGGGGGGCCCAGATACTCACTGCGGGCGCTGCTCTGTGCGGGGCCAGTGTCGCTCTGCTCTGTGCGGGGCCGCTGTCACTCTGCTCTGCTCTGTGCGGGGCCAGTGTCGCTCTGCTCTGCGGGGCCGCTGTCACTCTGCTCTGCTCTGTGCGGGGCCGGCGCCGCCGCTCCGCTCTGTGCGAGGCCAGTGTCGCTTTGCTCTGTGCGGGGCCGGCGACGCCGATCTGCTCTGCGCTGGGCTGGTGATGGAGCAGCTGCGCATCGACCAGGATGGAGCAGCCGTGCACTGAGCAGGACAGAGCAGCCAAGCAGGACGGAACAGCCGTGCACCGAGCAGCCGAGCAGGACGGAGCAGCCGTGCGCCGAGCAGGACGGAGCAGCCGTGCACCGAGCACAGACTCGGCTCTAAACAGAACAGAGCGGCAATGCCCGATGCACAGACCAGCAGCGCCGGCAGCACAGTGCTTTGTACAGAGCATCTCTCTGCCTCCTTTGACCCCTCTGCACAGCCCCCCGGTAAGCTGCATTCGGATTTTAAGACTCACCCCTCATTTCCCTCCCAAAGTTTTGGGAGGAAAAGTGTGTCTTATAATCTGAAAAATACGGTAAATCATAGCCCCTTTGATGTAATGGATAGTGGTACTGTGAATGTTGTAATGGTCCTGCGATTGTTCTCTATATTCAGACATCGAATCGCAGACTCCTGAAGTTCTTAGACTACTGAGGTGTAGATATTGGACATCTACAACAGGGTCCTTTTTCTATTTTTATTGCATTGTCAGCCAACAATGATTAGGAGGAGAGTAATTGTCGTTTCACATGGGCATCAATAAGCTGTATCTGTGTCTTGTGCGTTCCTAAGCCGATGACTAACACATGTCCGTGTCTGCATTTCTCCAGCCCCTAATATCGTGAATCTTGAAGTTCGGCTTTGATGCTGTGTTGCGCTGCACTCGTGTTCTGGAGGCAGCAGAATAATGGGCTCATTCCTTTTTCACAATTGTGTTTTCTCTGTTTACTTTCCAGACAAGTATCAAAGAAGGATTATTACTGAAGCAAACCAGTTCATTTCAGAGATGGAAAAAACGCTATTTTAAGCTCCGGGGCAGAACCCTTTACTATGCCAAGGATTCAAAGGTAAGAGAATTGACATGCAGTATTTTTTTCCAATAAGCGGTGTTTATGTAGTGAGAACTTGGCTGTATAATCCCATTACATTTTAAAGCCATTTGTCACCTCCTTTGTAGGAGCAGATTCATTTTTATTATACAGTTAAAAACTATAAAAAAAATATAAATAAAAGTATATAGCATTGAGCTTGTCTAATGTCTTCCCCTTCCTCCAGTGCTGCATACAAATGTAACAAATGAAATATCAGCTTGGAAATACATAGCAAATGTACCAGTTGGTTTTCTTTCAACTAATTGTGCAACTGTTTTGTCAACTCCCAGGCCTCTTGTCCATGACCGCATATGGCTGCCAAATTCCGCTCGAAAGAAATAGAGATTAATTGATCAACATTGATGTCTGGGTGATAGCGTGGCATAACCCCTTCCTGCCTACCTATAGCTTGAGCTTCCACGGGAAAGCAGGGGGTAATTTCAGTCAGCAACCAGTTTAGGGTTGATTGAATTAATCCCCACTAATGTTGAAGAATTTATGTGATGTTGTGTTGTTGCGATATGATGAATGAGTCCCCACCCCTCTTCGAAACCCCACCCCCTAAAAAACACCAATAAATTGCAGAGTAAAAATGCTTTAAGGAGAACCTGTCAGGTCCAATATGCACCCTGAAACACAAGCAGTTCTGGGTGTATATTACTAATTCCTGCCTAACCGTCCCTGTATACACTAGCATAGATAAACAGATCTTTAGAAAAAGTATTTGTAAAGATCTTTTATCTTATGCTAATGAGCGAGGGGACTAGTCCCCTGGGCGTTAGTTCCCCTGGCTAGTCGGCCCCATTAGCATGTTAGTACAGTCTGCTCCTGTGGGCGTGCTATCATGCTAATGAATGCGCAGCGTCACAGGATGATCTCACTCACCTCTCCGCTGCCATCGTGTCCATTTCCAATTATATTTCCTCGGTCCAAGTTCTTCGCACATAATTACAGAGATTTGTCCAATACTGGTTTGTGTTTTGGATCATATTCGCCAATGCAAGTTTATTGGTTCCTGAAAAAAAATTGAACAGCACATGGATGTCATCGCTTTGCTGGCTGTTTTCCACGAACTGTTAGGTCAGAGTTTCATCAGATTTTTTCTCAGATGAAAAACTGAACTGATGGAGATTTCTTAAGATTTTCAAACACTAAAGGTAAATACTGATGCACTGACCAAACCCTGATGGAACTTTGTTAGGAAGCACTGCTAAAATTCGGAGTGTTTTTTTTAGTACAATAAAAATTACTGACATCTGAGTAAGCCCTAGTACAGTAGTTCAATTGATAGGTGGAGAGATGGCGAAGGTGCCACCAGCAATGACAGAGTCAGTGTGATTTGTTAGTAATAAGTTGGAGCTGGCATCTGTCCTGTGGAAACTGAATTATGCTTTTCTTCTGTCTTCATTCTCAATGCACTATGAAACAGCAGCAAGGCAGCACAATATTTTTTACAGAACAAAAAATATGGGAATTGTATGTCAGAGGTGGTGTGCTTGCATGTCCAAAACAATTCTATGGAGTTTTTGCATTACTTGTGCAATCGTTTTTCTAAAGGGGGAATAATTGTTTATTTAATTGCAGCCGTCTACCGGTGTCACAAACAATTATTTTATTTTACATCTATTTTACTAGTCAAATTTTAAATCCATATTCCCCTCCACAAATACAGCCCTTGGATCCAGACGCTGTGCTTTGTGTGTGTACCTACCTAGTATTTCTTATTCCGTCAATATTGGGAAAAGGTGTTGCATTTTCTTTAATAGATTATTTTTATTTATTTATTTATTTATTTTTTTTAACTTTGGCAACTATATATACCATAGCTATAATCTGTTTATGTTCACCTTTTTGCCTTCTGTATGTGTACCTAACATTTTGTGTCACTGTTTTTTTTTACAAGGATTGAATAATTGTGATTGGAAATATTGTCTGAAGTTTTAATGTACAAAATATTTGATAGAAAAAAAATAGTGGTCGAGGTAGTGGAAAATAGAAAAAAAAGCGTAATGCCACAGCTTAGAATGTCAGAGCCACTACCAAAAGCACCACCACCATTGGCACCAGCCGTCCGAGCCCTAGGATTTCCAAAGGTGGTGGTAACGTTACCAAATGCAGAACCTCCTTTGGTTACTAAAGGTTACAATGCGATTTTAGGGTGAAGTCATTTTGACATTACCAAGGTTGTGTTTGTGTTCAAGATCTTCAAAACAGGAGGAAAGAAGGGGTTAATGCCGTGCAATCCGCCAGAAAGAGATGTGGAAATGTTGATTGATTAATAACTCTTTTAATCCATAGGTCTACGCGTTTCGATGTATGAAAGCTCTTCCTCAGGACCAGAACATCAACAAGGAGGAAGAGGTTTCATACCTCGAAACGCGTAGACCTATGGAATAAGAGAGTTACTAATCAATCAACATTTCCATATCTTTCTGGTGGATTGCGCGGCATTAACCCCTTCTCTCCTCCTGTTTTGAAGACATATCCACGTGGGGCCGCGGCAACCGCCATTATTTCATGCTATCTTTGGTGGTTGTGACCCTTCACAATCTTATCTGGTGAGTGTATAATATTATACATTACTCGTTTATTTATCTGGTAAGATCCTATCAGCGCTTCTGTTTTCTAGCTGTATTACTGTGTTCAAGATCTTGACAGCGGTTGGATACTGAACTAGGAGACCCCAGAGCGTTGCACACGTCATTTCAGGGCAGTTGGGGGCTTTGCAGTATTGTAATTTGTAGCAAATCCATTCTCTGCACTTCGTCAAATTTGGGGGGAAACTTTTGTGGAACCCTCTAAGATTCAAATTTTGAAAAGATTATCTCTTATATCCTTCTCTGCATGAAATAAGTCTCATGTCTTTTATGTAGCAAAGCAATGAGCATTTAAAACTGTGAAGGAAATCTGTGTAAGTGGTATAGCGCAGGCACTAAAGCTCTGTTTACATGGAAAACAAACAGTGAAGTCGGCTGAAATAACTGTGTGACGTGCCGATTTCCCTTACGCGGTGCTCACGGTGTCACAGTGTGATATGATTTAGCCTCCAGAACGCCGTGGACATGAACACGCTCTGAGCATTCCAGCACCGAATAGTCCCAGCTCCGGGAGGGTAGGAAAAGCCGCACATTTTTTTTTAGGATTTCTTATTTTAGTATCTTTTTATGCAACTCCTATGGGAAATGTTATTTTGGCAGCACAATTACAGATTACCACACACAGCACAGGCACGGAGGTTTTTTTTTTATTTGAGGCAGAAACCCACACTATTTTTACTCTCGCTGTTTGACGTCAAAGAGCACCGTAGAAACGAACTTCAGTTTCTCAGTTTTTCAGCATTAAACCAAATAAGGCAGTTTAACCAGTGTTCACAGTGTCTCTATACAGAGGGGCTAAGCCTTAAAAATGTAAATGATGGCTTCCACAATCCTCCCTTTCAGTAGCACATCTTCTGCCTTATAATTTTACTGTCTTAAAAGTTCATTTGGTTTTGGAAAATTCTGCTTAGTGTATCTAAATCCTGGAAAAGTGATAAAAGTAGCATATATATATATATATATATATATATATATATATATATACTAGAAGGTGGCCCGATTCTACGCATCGGGTATTCTAGAATTTACGTATTGTGTAGTTCATGTATGATTTTTGTTATATATATATATATCTATATAGATGTTGTTGTGTGTAGTTACGAAGTGTTTGTGTAGGGCGCTGTACATGTTCTGGGTGTGGCGGGGGGTGAGAGCGGTGTTGTATGTGTGTTGCGTGTGTTGCGTTGTTTGTGGAGCGCTGTGTGTCTGTAGCGTTGTGTGTGTGTGTATGTGTTGTGCGGTTTGTGTGTGTGTGTGGTGTGTTTTGGGGGGAGGTATGTTTTGAGCAATGTGTGTGTTGTGCGGTATGTGCGTATATTTGTGTGTGCTGCGGTGTTTGTGTGTTGGGTGTTGTGTGTGTGCAGCGTTGTCTGTGTGTGTGGGTGTCTGTGTAGGGCGTTGTTTGTGGTTCCCAGTGTGTGTGTGTTGTGCAGTGCGCGTGTGTGTGTGTGTGTGTTGGGGGGAGGTGTGCACCTCCCATCGTGCTCCATCCCCCATGCTGCGCACCCCCCATCGTGCTCCATCCCCCATGCAGCGCACTCCCCATCGTGCTGCATCCCCCATGCTGCGCACTCCCAAACGTGCTCCATCCGCCATGCTGCGCACTCCCAAACGTGGTCCATCCGCCATGCTGCGCACTCCCAAACGTGCTCCATCCGCCATGCTGCGCACTCCCCATCGTGCTCCATCCCCATGCGGCGCACCCCCCATCGTGCTCCATCCCCCATGCAGCGCACTCCCCATCGTGCTGCATCCCCCATGCTGCGCATTCCCAAACGTGCTCCATCCGCCATGCTGCGCACTTCCAAACGTGGTCCATCCGCCATGCTGCGCACTCCCAAACGTGCTCCATCCGCCATACTGCGCACTCCCCATCGTGCTGCATCCCCCATGCTGCGCACTCCCAAACGTGCTCCATCCGCCATGCTGCGCACTCCCCATCGTGCTCTATCCGCCATGCTGCACACTCCCAAACGTGCTCCATCCGCCATGCTGCGCACTCCCAAACGTGCTCCATCCGCCATGCTGCGCACCCCCCATCATGCTCCATCCGCCATGCTGCGCACTCCCAAACGTGCTCCACCCGCCATGCTGCGCACTCCGAAACGTGCTCCATCCGCCATGCTGCGCACTCCCAAACGTGGTCCATCCGCCATGCTGCGCACTCCCAAACGTGCTCCATCCGCCATGCTGCGCACTCCCCAACGTGCTCCATCCGCCATACTGCGCACTCCCAAACGTGCTCCATCCGCCATACTGCGCACTCCCCATCGTGCACCATCCGGCATGCTGCGCACTCCCAAACGTGCTCCATCCGCCATGCTGCGCACTCCCAAACGTGCTCCATCTGTCATGTTGCGCACTCCCAAACGTGGTCCATCCGCTATGCTGCGCACTCCCAAACGTGGTCCATCCGCTATGCTGCGCACTCCCAAACGTGGTCCATCCGCCATGCTGCGCACTCCCAAACGTGCTCCATCCGCCATGCTGCACACTCC